>NW_028135051.1:0-118741 GCF_964662115.1 Mustela nivalis
CCGATGTCAACAGAGATAGAAGGTTGAGCCGGACAGGCCCTTAGGCCCTAATCTCAACTCTTGCTTTGTTTTCCAGGTGTCACTCCTCAGAGGCTTTGGTTCGAAGAACAGGATATGGGGCTTTCCTGAGGCACTGAACAGAACTTCTCTCGTCTCCACATGGGAAGCTTCCTTGTTGGAGCCGTGTCAAACACCTCAGGTTGGAGAATCCTGCAGAGTCCCTGAGCCACCTCCACATTCCAAGGTCTCCCAGGCCACCAAGCCACAGTAGGACTCATCTTCAGGAGAGTCCATTTCAACTCTCCCCTCTGGGTAGCTCACCCAGGAGCCCGCAGATTGAGCCTGCCTTGTCCTGACTAAAGAGTGGGAATATGAGGTGGCGTTCCCAGCATCCATGCTTAGACACCTGCTCTTGAGTCTTTCCGTATGGGGCCTCCTGGAACCATCCAATAGCACTCGACTTTCGTGCAGAAGGAAACCTTGAGGTTTGGAGTAGTTCACAAATCCCATCGTAGGCAAACCTTCCTGGCCTCATGAGGCCCCCACACCATTCAGGAAGAGGCCATGCTGGACAAAAACTCTAGCCTGAGGCACGTCTCAGAGTTGAAATGACCTCAGTGCAGGAGATCTCGATTCAGCCTCTCAGAGTGGGCCTGCCGTGCCATCGGTCCCAAACCTCACGCTAGCTTGTGTTTCCAGACTTCCTTCCTCACACTCCTGGCAAACAAGCCCTCCGGACTAGGAACTCCAGAACCACAACCCAGCCCAGGGTCTGCCCAAGGGAAGAAAAACGTTTCCCTGTGGGGCTCTCTCCAGAAAACCCAGATGAGGATTAACCTGCTCGGGCCTCGACGGTACCCGAACTGGATAGGCTGCTCTGGGCACTCATGCTCTGTCTGACACAGCCTGAAGCCAGACGTCCAGACAGACAAGGAGACAGCTGGCCGCACACCCAGCACTTCGGACACGCCATGGTCTTATGCCGTCACCTCTTCCTAACCTTGGTTTTCAGATATCTGAACCTAGACATTATATCAATTCTCCACACAGCTGGGTATCGCAAGCACAACACAGAACTCCTCCTTCCCCGTGGCTGTAAAGCTTGCTCTTGGCATGGAGTCACACCTTCAGGGTGGGAGAAACCTTCCTGGTCCCTGATGGCACGCCCAAACTTGAGGGCTGCTTGGGCACAAATTCACACTCTGACCCTCAGCATGAGCCCCATGTCAAAGAAAGGCCTGTCAGGGCCTGGGCCAAGAGCCCGCATATGGGGCTTGCGAAGCCCCTATGCACCCAATCCTCACCAGTGTTTGAGTTTTCCAGTCGCCCCGCCCGTACCTGGGGCTCTGCTCTGGAATCCCTTTCCTGGAGAGACACGTGAGCCAGACAACACGACTCCACCCTTCCCACAAAATGACCCCAAACTCTTGGGAGCTGGGACAAATCCCCAGAGAGGGATACTCGTCCACAGTCCCTGAGGCCACCCCTCCAATCCACGGCTATCTCGGACACAACATCCAGAGACAAAAGCCTGAAGGAACGCCTCCCACTCGCCCTAGTTTCAGAGGCCCAGGAGCTCCCTCTCGGGCTGTACATCCGGCCTGCCATACCCTAGGCGCCACTCATAAGCTGAGTTTGTGTTTTCAGACTTCTGTGCCCTCAGCCTGGACCCACACAACCGCCAGGCTAGGGCCTCTGGAGCCACAGCGAAAGATTGTGCCTGCCCTCTCCAAGGAAATTGTGCCCAATCCATTGACCACAACCCTACAGGTTAGGGAAAAGCTCCAAGGCCCCTGAGGCCATCAATAGTGTAGGCCACCCTGGACTAAGAGGGGCTCTCTGACACCAGCGGAGCAACTATCTCCACTTAGACTCTCAGACAGTGTCCCCAGAGACAGAAGGTTGAAATGGACAGGCCCCCAGGCCCTAATCTGAACCTTAGCTCTGGTTTCCATGTGTCCGTCCTCAGAGGTCTGTTTTCGTAGACCAGCACACGGGGCTTTTCTGAGGCACCAAACCAAACCTCTCTCGCCTCCACATGGGGAGCTTACTTACTGGGGATGTATCAAACCCTTCAGGTAGGAGAGTTCCGCAGGGCCACTGAACAACCAGCACATTCCAAGGTTTCCATGGACCCAAACGCACATTATGACGCATCCTCAGGAGAGGCCATTTCAACTCAGCCCCCTGGTTAGCGTGCCCCAGAGGCAGCAGATCAAACATATCTTGTGGCTAATGGCCAATGGGAATGCGAGGCATGCTGTACAGGGATCCATCCTTCGAACCGTGCTCTCCAGTCCTTCCGTATGGTATGTCCTGGAGCCATGCAACAGGACTCGAATGTCCCACAGAAGGAAACCTGGTGGTTTGGGGCAACCTCCAAACTCAGCGTGGGAAAACTTCCTTGGCCTCATGAGGCCCCCGCTTCATGAAGGTGCCATCATGGACACATACTCCAGCCTCAGCCAACGTCTGATCCTCAGCCTGACTTCAGATGCAGGAGATTTTGATTCAGCCTCTGCCTAGTGGGCCTGCTCTGCCCTTGGCTCCAATCCTCACTTTAGCTTGTGTTCCTAGACTTCCGTCCTCACACTCCTGGCCCACAAACCCTCCCTTCTGGGAATTCTGGGGCCACAATGAAGCACTCCGCCTGCCTCCCAGGAGAAAAACTTTGTCTATGGTGCTGCCCAGGAACCCCAAATGAGGATCAAACTGCTTGGCCCTCGGTAACACCCCAATTGCATAGGCTACCTTAAACACTGATGCTCTGTCGCAAATAGCCTGAGCCCAGACCTTCCAACAGACACCGACACAGCTGGCTGCACACCCAGCACATTGGACCCGCCACTGCCTTAGGCCACCATCCATTCCCAACCTGGGTTTTCAGTCATCAGAACCTAGACCTTATCTCCAATCCCTGCACAGGGCGGAACCTGATGCACAAGTCAGAACCCCTCCTTCCCCATGGCAAGAAACCTTGCTGCTGGCAGTGAGTCAAACCTTCAGTGTAGGAGAAAACGGCATGGCCCATGAGGCCACGCCCATGTGTGAGGGCCGCCTTGGGCACAAACACACATTGTGACCCTCAGCGTGAGTACCTTATTCAAGTAACGCCTCTCAGTGATTGGACCAAGAGCCCGCATATGTGGCTTGCCATGCCCATAGGCACGCAGGACTAACTAGATGGTGTGTATTCCAGTTGAGGGAACCCACTGCTGTGCTCTAGAGTCCCTCTCCTGGGGGGTCCCCTGTGGCAGAAAACAGTACTCTTCCCTTCCCACAGAATGAACCCAAACACTTGGGAGCTTGGACAATCCCCCGAGAGGAAGGCTCTTCCTCGGCCCCTGAAGCAACCCCTACCCTGAACGGCCACTGTGAACGCAACACCCAGAGACAAAAGCCTGAGCGACTGCCTCCCACTTGCCCTCCTTTGATATCCAGAGGATCTCCCCTCTCGGACTGGAGATCAGGCCTGCCATTACCTTGGCCCCTACCTGAGCCAAGTTTGCTTTTTCAGACATCTGTCCCCACAGCCCTGGCAAACACAGCCTCTAGGCTGTGTCCTCTGGAGCCATACCACAGGACCATGCCTGCTCTCTCCTGGGAAACTCTGTCCATTCCTTTGGCCACACACCTCCAGAATATGAGAAACCTCAAGGCCCCCGAGGACATACCATTACCGGGAGCCTCCCTGCACACACAGGGGCCTTCGGACTCAAGCGGAGCTGCTACCTCCATGAAGGCATGCACACCGATGTCAACAGAGATAGAAGGTTGAGCCGGACAGGCCCTTAGGCCCTAATCTCAACTCTTGCTTTGTTTTCCAGGTGTCACTCCTCAGAGGCTTTGGTTCGAAGAACAGGATATGGGGCTTTCCTGAGGCACTGAACAGAACTTCTCTCGTCTCCACATGGGAAGCTTCCTTGTTGGAGCCGTGTCAAACACCTCAGGTTGGAGAATCCTGCAGAGTCCCTGAGCCACCTCCACATTCCAAGGTCTCCCAGGCCACCAAGCCACAGTAGGACTCATCTTCAGGAGAGTCCATTTCAACTCTCCCCTCTGGGTAGCTCACCCAGGAGCCCGCAGATTGAGCCTGCCTTGTCCTGACTAAAGAGTGGGAATATGAGGTGGCGTTCCCAGGCATCCATGCTTAGACACCTGCTCTTGAGTCTTTCCGTATGGGGCCTCCTGGAACCATCCAATAGCACTCGACTTTCGTGCAGAAGGAAACCTTGAGGTTTGGAGTAGTTCACAAATCCCATCGTAGGCAAACCTTCCTGGCCTCATGAGGCCCCCACACCATTCAGGAAGAGGCCATGCTGGACAAAAACTCTAGCCTGAGGCACGTCTCAGAGTTGAAATGACCTCAGTGCAGGAGATCTCGATTCAGCCTCTCAGAGTGGGCCTGCCGTGCCATCGGTCCCAAACCTCACGCTAGCTTGTGTTTCCAGACTTCCTTCCTCACACTCCTGGCAAACAAGCCCTCCGGACTAGGAACTCCAGAACCACAACCCAGCCCAGGGTCTGCCCAAGGGAAGAAAAACGTTTCCCTGTGGGGCTCTCTCCAGAAAACCCAGATGAGGATCAACCTGCTCGGGCCTCGACGGTACCCGAACTGGATAGGCTGCTCTGGGCACTCATGCTCTGTCTGACACAGCCTGAAGCCAGACGTCCAGACAGACAAGGAGACAGCTGGCCGCACACCCAGCACTTCGGACACGCCATGGTCTTATGCCGTCACCTCTTCCTAACCTTGGTTTTCAGATATCTGAACCTAGACATTATATCAATTCTCCACACAGCTGGGTATCGCAAGCACAACACAGAACTCCTCCTTCCCCGTGGCTGTAAAGCTTGCTCTTGGCATGGAGTCACACCTTCAGGGTGGGAGAAACCTTCCTGGTCCCTGATGGCACGCCCAAACTTGAGGGCAGCTTGGGCACAAATTCACACTCTGACCCTCAGCATGAGCCCCATGTCAAAGAAAGGCCTGTCAGGGCCTGGGCCAAGAGCCCGCATATGGGGCTTGCGAAGCCCCTATGCACCCAATCCTCACCAGTGTTTGAGTTTTCCAGTCGCCCCGCCCGTACCTGGGGCTCTGCTCTGGAATCCCTTTCTTGGAGAGACACGTGAGCCAGACAACACGACTCCACCCTTCCCACAAAATGACCCCAAACTCTTGGGAGCTGGGACAAATCCCCAGAGAGGGATACTCGTCCACAGTCCCTGAGGCCACCCCTCCAATCCACGGCTATCTCGGACACAACATCCAGAGACAAAAGCCTGAAGGAACGCCTCCCACTCGCCCTAGTTTCAGAGGCCCAGGAGCTCCCTCTCGGGCTGTACATCCGGCCTGCCATACCCTAGGCGCCACTCATAAGCTGAGTTTGTGTTTTCAGACTTCTGTGCCCTCAGCCTGGACCCACACAACCGCCAGGCTAGGGCCTCTGGAGCCACAGCGAAAGATTGTGCCTGCCCTCTCCAAGGAAATTGTGCCCAATCCATTGACCACAACCCTCCAGGTTAGGGAAAAGCTCCAAGGCCCCTGAGGCCATCAATAGTGTAGGCCACCCTGGACTAAGAGGGGCTCTCTGACACCAGCGGAGCAACTATCTCCACTTAGACTCTCAGACAGTGTCCCCAGAGACAGAAGGTTGAAATGGACAGGCCCCCAGGCCCTAATCTGAACCTTAGCTCTGGTTTCCATGTGTCCGTCCTCAGAGGTCTGTTTTCGTAGACCAGCACACGGGGCTTTTCTGAGGCACCAAACCAAACCTCTCTCGCCTCCACATGGGGAGCTTACTTACTGGGGATGTATCAAACCCTTCAGGTAGGAGAGTTCCGCAGGGCCACTGAACAACCAGCACATTCCAAGGTTTCCATGGACCCAAACGCACATTATGACGCATCCTCAGGAGAGGCCATTTCAACTCAGCCCCCTGGTTAGCGTGCCCCAGAGGCAGCAGATCAAACATATCTTGTGGCTAATGGCCAATGGGAATGCGAGGCATGCTGTACAGGGATCCATCCTTCGAACCGTGCTCTCCAGTCCTTCCGTATGGTATGTCCTGGAGCCATGCAACAGGACTCGAATGTCCCACAGAAGGAAACCTGGTGGTTTGGGGCAACCTCCAAACTCAGCGTGGGAAAACTTCCTTGGCCTCATGAGGCCCCCGCTTCATGAAGGTGCCATCATGGACACATACTCCAGCCTCAGCCAACGTCTGATCCTCAGCCTGACTTCAGATGCAGGAGATTTTGATTCAGCCTCTGCCTAGTGGGCCTGCTCTGCCCTTGGCTCCAATCCTCACTTTAGCTTGTGTTCCTAGACTTCCGTCCTCACACTCCTGGCCCACAAACCCTCCCTTCTGGGAATTCTGGGGCCACAATGAAGCACTCCGCCTGCCTCCCAGGAGAAAAACTTTGTCTATGGTGCTGCCCAGGAACCCCAAATGAGGATCAAACTGCTTGGCCCTCGGTAACACCCCAATTGCATAGGCTACCTTAAACACTGATGCTCTGTCGCAAATAGCCTGAGCCCAGACCTTCCAACAGACACCGACACAGCTGGCTGCACACCCAGCACATTGGACCCGCCACTGCCTTAGGCCACCATCCATTCCCAACCTGGGTTTTCAGTCATCAGAACCTAGACCTTATCTCCAATCCCTGCACAGGGCGGAACCTGATGCACAAGTCAGAACCCCTCCTTCCCCATGGCAAGAAACCTTGCTGCTGGCAGTGAGTCAAACCTTCAGTGTAGGAGAAAACGGCATGGCCCATGAGGCCACGCCCATGTGTGAGGGCCGCCTTGGGCACAAACACACATTGTGACCCTCAGCGTGAGTACCTTATTCAAGTAACGCCTCTCAGTGATTGGACCAAGAGCCCGCATATGTGGCTTGCCATGCCCATAGGCACGCAGGACTAACTAGATGGTGTGTATTCCAGTTGAGGGAACCCACTGCTGTGCTCTAGAGTCCCTCTCCTGGGGGGTCCCCTGTGGCAGAAAACAGTACTCTTCCCTTCCCACAGAATGAACCCAAACACTTGGGAGCTTGGACAATCCCCCGAGAGGAAGGCTCTTCCTCGGCCCCTGAAGCAACCCCTACCCTGAACGGCCACTGTGAACGCAACACCCAGAGACAAAAGCCTGAGCGACTGCCTCCCACTTGCCCTCCTTTGATATCCAGAGGATCTCCCCTCTCGGACTGGAGATCAGGCCTGCCATTACCTTGGCCCCTACCTGAGCCAAGTTTGCTTTTTCAGACATCTGTCCCCACAGCCCTGGCAAACACAGCCTCTAGGCTGTGTCCTCTGGAGCCATACCACAGGACCATGCCTGCTCTCTCCTGGGAAACTCTGTCCATTCCTTTGGCCACACACCTCCAGAATATGAGAAACCTCAAGGCCCCCGAGGACATACCATTACCGGGAGCCTCCCTGCACACACAGGGGCCTTCGGACTCAAGCGGAGCTGCTACCTCCATGAAGGCATGCACACCGATGTCAACAGAGATAGAAGGTTGAGCCGGACAGGCCCTTAGGCCCTAATCTCAACTCTTGCTTTGTTTTCCAGGTGTCACTCCTCAGAGGCTTTGGTTCGAAGAACAGGATATGGGGCTTTCCTGAGGCACTGAACAGAACTTCTCTCGTCTCCACATGGGAAGCTTCCTTGTTGGAGCCGTGTCAAACACCTCAGGTTGGAGAATCCTGCAGAGTCCCTGAGCCACCTCCACATTCCAAGGTCTCCCAGGCCACCAAGCCACAGTAGGACTCATCTTCAGGAGAGTCCATTTCAACTCTCCCCTCTGGGTAGCTCACCCAGGAGCCCGCAGATTGAGCCTGCCTTGTCCTGACTAAAGAGTGGGAATATGAGGTGGCGTTCCCAGGCATCCATGCTTAGACACCTGCTCTTGAGTCTTTCCGTATGGGGCCTCCTGGAACCATCCAATAGCACTCGACTTTCGTGCAGAAGGAAACCTTGAGGTTTGGAGTAGTTCACAAATCCCATCGTAGGCAAACCTTCCTGGCCTCATGAGGCCCCCACACCATTCAGGAAGAGGCCATGCTGGACAAAAACTCTAGCCTGAGGCACGTCTCAGAGTTGAAATGACCTCAGTGCAGGAGATCTCGATTCAGCCTCTCAGAGTGGGCCTGCCGTGCCATCGGTCCCAAACCTCACGCTAGCTTGTGTTTCCAGACTTCCTTCCTCACACTCCTGGCAAACAAGCCCTCCGGACTAGGAACTCCACAACCACAACCCAGCCCAGGGTCTGCCCAAGGGAAGAAAAACGTTTCCCTGTGGGGCTCTCTCCAGAAAACCCAGATGAGGATTAACCTGCTCGGGCCTCGACGGTACCCGAACTGGATAGGCTGCTCTGGGCACTCATGCTCTGTCTGACACAGCCTGAAGCCAGACGTCCAGACAGACAAGGAGACAGCTGGCCGCACACCCAGCACTTCGGACACGCCATGGTCTTATGCCGTCACCTCTTCCTAACCTTGGTTTTCAGATATCTGAACCTAGACATTATATCAATTCTCCACACAGCTGGGTATCGCAAGCACAACACAGAACTCCTCCTTCCCCGTGGCTGTAAAGCTTGCTCTTGGCATGGAGTCACACCTTCAGGGTGGGAGAAACCTTCCTGGTCCCTGATGGCACGCCCAAACTTGAGGGCTGCTTGGGCACAAATTCACACTCTGACCCTCAGCATGAGCCCCATGTCAAAGAAAGGCCTGTCAGGGCCTAGGCCAAGAGCCCGCATATGGGGCTTGCCAAGCCCCTATGCACCCAATCCTCACCAGTGTTTGAGTTTTCCAGTCCCCCTGCCCGTACCTGGGGCTCTGCTCTGGAATCCCTTTCCTGGAGAGACACGTGAGCCAGACAACACGACTCCACCCTTCCCACAAAATGACCCCAAACTCTTGGGAGCTGGGACAAATCCCCAGAGAGGGATACTCGTCCACAGTCCCTGAGGCCACCCCTCCAATCCACGGCTATCTCGGACACAACATCCAGAGACAAAAGCCTGAAGGAACGCCTCCCACTCGCCCTTGTTTCAGAGGCCCAGGAGCTCCCTCTCCGGCTGTACATCCGGCCTGCCATACCCTAGGCGCCACTCATAAGCTGAGTTTGTGTTTTCAGACTTCTGTGCCCTCAGCCTGGACCCACACAACCGCCAGGCTAGGGCCTCTGGAGACACAGCGAAAGATTGTGCCTGCCCTCTCCAAGGAAATTGTGCCCAATCCATTGACCACAACCCTACAGGTTAGGGAAAAGCTCCAAGGCCCCTGAGGCCATCAATAGTGTAGGCCACCCTGGACTAAGAGGGGCTCTCTGACACCAGCGGAGCAACTATCTCCACTTAGACTCTCAGACAGTGTCCCCAGAGACAGAAGGTTGAAATGGACAGGCCCCCAGGCCCTAATCTGAACCTTAGCTCTGGTTTCCATGTGTCCGTCCTCAGAGGTCTGTTTTCGTAGACCAGCACACGGGGCTTTTCTGAGGCACCAAACCAAACCTCTCTCGCCTCCACATGGGGAGCTTACTTACTGGGGATGTATCAAACCCTTCAGGTAGGAGAGTTCCGCAGGGCCACTGAACAACCAGCACATTCCAAGGTTTCCATGGACCCAAACGCACATTATGACGCATCCTCAGGAGAGGCCATTTCAACTCAGCCCCCTGGTTAGCGTGCCCCAGAGGCAGCAGATCAAACATATCTTGTGGCTAATGGCCAATGGGAATGCGAGGCATGCTGTACAGGGATCCATCCTTCGAACCGTGCTCTCCAGTCCTTCCGTATGGTATGTCCTGGAGCCATGCAACAGGACTCGAATGTCCCACAGAAGGAAACCTGGTGGTTTGGGGCAACTTCCAAACTCAGCGTGGGAAAACTTCCTTGGCCTCATGAGGCCCCCGCTTCATGAAGGTGCCATCATGGACACATACTCCAGCCTCAGCCAACGTCTGATCCTCAGCCTGACTTCAGATGCAGGAGATTTTGATTCAGCCTCTGCCTAGTGGGCCTGCTCTGCCCTTGGCTCCAATCCTCACTTTAGCTTGTGTTCCTAGACTTCCGTCCTCACACTCCTGGCCCACAAACCCTCCCTTCTGGGAATTCTGGGGCCACAATGAAGCACTCCGCCTGCCTCCCAGGAGAAAAACTTTGTCTATGGTGCTGCCCAGGAACCCCAAATGAGGATCAAACTGCTTGGCCCTCGGTAACACCCCAATTGCATAGGCTACCTTAAACACTGATGCTCTGTCGCAAATAGCCTGAGCCCAGACCTTCCAACAGACACCGACACAGCTGGCTGCACACCCAGCACATTGGACCCGCCACTGCCTTAGGCCACCATCCATTCCCAACCTGGGTTTTCAGTCATCAGAACCTAGACCTTATCTCCAATCCCTGCACAGGGCGGAACCTGATGCACAAGTCAGAACCCCTCCTTCCCCATGGCAAGAAACCTTGCTGCTGGCAGTGAGTCAAACCTTCAGTGTAGGAGAAAACGGCATGGCCCATGAGGCCACGCCCATGTGTGAGGGCCGCCTTGGGCACAAACACACATTGTGACCCTCAGCGTGAGTACCTTATTCAAGTAACGCCTCTCAGTGATTGGACCAAGAGCCCGCATATGTGGCTTGCCATGCCCATAGGCACGCAGGACTAACTAGATGGTGTGTATTCCAGTTGAGGGAACCCACTGCTGTGCTCTAGAGTCCCTCTCCTGGGGGGTCCCCTGTGGCAGAAAACAGTACTCTTCCCTTCCCACAGAATGAACCCAAACACTTGGGAGCTTGGACAATCCCCCGAGAGGAAGGCTCTTCCTCGGCCCCTGAAGCAACCCCTACCCTGAACGGCCACTGTGAACGCAACACCCAGAGACAAAAGCCTGAGCGACTGCCTCCCACTTGCCCTCCTTTGATATCCAGAGGATCTCCCCTCTCGGACTGGAGATCAGGCCTGCCATTACCTTGGCCCCTACCTGAGCCAAGTTTGCTTTTTCAGACATCTGTCCCCACAGCCCTGGCAAACACAGCCTCTAGGCTGTGTCCTCTGGAGCCATACCACAGGACCATGCCTGCTCTCTCCTGGGAAACTCTGTCCATTCCTTTGGCCACACACCTCCAGAATATGAGAAACCTCAAGGCCCCCGAGGACATACCATTACCGGGAGCCTCCCTGCACACACAGGGGCCTTCGGACTCAAGCGGAGCTGCTACCTCCATGAAGGCATGCACACCGATGTCAACAGAGATAGAAGGTTGAGCCGGACAGGCCCTTAGGCCCTAATCTCAACTCTTGCTTTGTTTTCCAGGTGTCACTCCTCAGAGGCTTTGGTTCGAAGAACAGGATATGGGGCTTTCCTGAGGCACTGAACAGAACTTCTCTCGTCTCCACATGGGAAGCTTCCTTGTTGGAGCCGTGTCAAACACCTCAGGTTGGAGAATCCTGCAGAGTCCCTGAGCCACCTCCACATTCCAAGGTCTCCCAGGCCACCAAGCCACAGTAGGACTCATCTTCAGGAGAGTCCATTTCAACTCTCCCCTCTGGGTAGCTCACCCAGGAGCCCGCAGATTGAGCCTGCCTTGTCCTGACTAAAGAGTGGGAATATGAGGTGGCGTTCCCAGGCATCCATGCTTAGACACCTGCTCTTGAGTCTTTCCGTATGGGGCCTCCTGGAACCATCCAATAGCACTCGACTTTCGTGCAGAAGGAAACCTTGAGGTTTGGAGTAGTTCACAAATCCCATCGTAGGCAAACCTTCCTGGCCTCATGAGGCCCCCACACCATTCAGGAAGAGGCCATGCTGGACAAAAACTCTAGCCTGAGGCACGTCTCAGAGTTGAAATGACCTCAGTGCAGGAGATCTCGATTCAGCCTCTCAGAGTGGGCCTGCCGTGCCATCGGTCCCAAACCTCACGCTAGCTTGTGTTTCCAGACTTCCTTCCTCACACTCCTGGCAAACAAGCCCTCCGGACTAGGAACTCCAGAACCACAACCCAGCCCAGGGTCTGCCCAAGGGAAGAAAAACGTTTCCCTGTGGGGCTCTCTCCAGAAAACCCAGATGAGGATCAACCTGCTCGGGCCTCGACGGTACCCGAACTGGATAGGCTGCTCTGGGCACTCATGCTCTGTCTGACACAGCCTGAAGCCAGACGTCCAGACAGACAAGGAGACAGCTGGCCGCACACCCAGCACTTCGGACACGCCATGGTCTTATGCCGTCACCTCTTCCTAACCTTGGTTTTCAGATATCTGAACCTAGACATTATATCAATTCTCCACACAGCTGGGTATCGCAAGCACAACACAGAACTCCTCCTTCCCCGTGGCTGTAAAGCTTGCTCTTGGCATGGAGTCACACCTTCAGGGTGGGAGAAACCTTCCTGGTCCCTGATGGCACGCCCAAACTTGAGGGCAGCTTGGGCACAAATTCACACTCTGACCCTCAGCATGAGCCCCATGTCAAAGAAAGGCCTGTCAGGGCCTGGGCCAAGAGCCCGCATATGGGGCTTGCGAAGCCCCTATGCACCCAATCCTCACCAGTGTTTGAGTTTTCCAGTCGCCCCGCCCGTACCTGGGGCTCTGCTCTGGAATCCCTTTCTTGGAGAGACACGTGAGCCAGACAACACGACTCCACCCTTCCCACAAAATGACCCCAAACTCTTGGGAGCTGGGACAAATCCCCAGAGAGGGATACTCGTCCACAGTCCCTGAGGCCACCCCTCCAATCCACGGCTATCTCGGACACAACATCCAGAGACAAAAGCCTGAAGGAACGCCTCCCACTCGCCCTAGTTTCAGAGGCCCAGGAGCTCCCTCTCGGGCTGTACATCCGGCCTGCCATACCCTAGGCGCCACTCATAAGCTGAGTTTGTGTTTTCAGACTTCTGTGCCCTCAGCCTGGACCCACACAACCGCCAGGCTAGGGCCTCTGGAGCCACAGCGAAAGATTGTGCCTGCCCTCTCCAAGGAAATTGTGCCCAATCCATTGACCACAACCCTACAGGTTAGGGAAAAGCTCCAAGGCCCCTGAGGCCATCAATAGTGTAGGCCACCCTGGACTAAGAGGGGCTCTCTGACACCAGCGGAGCAACTATCTCCACTTAGACTCTCAGACAGTGTCCCCAGAGACAGAAGGTTGAAATGGACAGGCCCCCAGGCCCTAATCTGAACCTTAGCTCTGGTTTCCATGTGTCCGTCCTCAGAGGTCTGTTTTCGTAGACCAGCACACGGGGCTTTTCTGAGGCACCAAACCAAACCTCTCTCGCCTCCACATGGGGAGCTTACTTACTGGGGATGTATCAAACCCTTCAGGTAGGAGAGTTCTCAGGGCCACTGAACAACCAGCACATTCCAAGGTTTCCATGGACCCAAACGCACATTATGACGCATCCTCAGGAGAGGCCATTTCAACTCAGCCCCCTGGTTAGCGTGCCCCAGAGGCAGCAGATCAAACATATCTTGTGGCTAATGGCCAATGGGAATGCGAGGCATGCTGTACAGGGATCCATCCTTCGAACCGTGCTCTCCAGTCCTTCCGTATGGTATGTCCTGGAGCCATGCAACAGGACTCGAATGTCCCACAGAAGGAAACCTGGTGGTTTGGGGCAACCTCCAAACTCAGCGTGGGAAAACTTCCTTGGCCTCATGAGGCCCCCGCTTCATGAAGGTGCCATCATGGACACATACTCCAGCCTCAGCCAACGTCTGATCCTCAGCCTGACTTCAGATGCAGGAGATTTTGATTCAGCCTCTGCCTAGTGGGCCTGCTCTGCCCTTGGCTCCAATCCTCACTTTAGCTTGTGTTCCTAGACTTCCGTCCTCACACTCCTGGCCCACAAACCCTCCCTTCTGGGAATTCTGGGGCCACAATGAAGCACTCCGCCTGCCTCCCAGGAGAAAAACTTTGTCTATGGTGCTGCCCAGGAACCCCAAATGAGGATCAAACTGCTTGGCCCTCGGTAACACCCCAATTGCATAGGCTACCTTAAACACTGATGCTCTGTCGCAAATAGCCTGAGCCCAGACCTTCCAACAGACACCGACACAGCTGGCTGCACACCCAGCACATTGGACCCGCCACTGCCTTAGGCCACCATCCATTCCCAACCTGGGTTTTCAGTCATCAGAACCTAGACCTTATCTCCAATCCCTGCACAGGGCGGAACCTGATGCACAAGTCAGAACCCCTCCTTCCCCATGGCAAGAAACCTTGCTGCTGGCAGTGAGTCAAACCTTCAGTGTAGGAGAAAACGGCATGGCCCATGAGGCCACGCCCATGTGTGAGGGCCGCCTTGGGCACAAACACACATTGTGACCCTCAGCGTGAGTACCTTATTCAAGTAACGCCTCTCAGTGATTGGACCAAGAGCCCGCATATGTGGCTTGCCATGCCCATAGGCACGCAGGACTAACTAGATGGTGTGTATTCCAGTTGAGGGAACCCACTGCTGTGCTCTAGAGTCCCTCTCCTGGGGGGTCCCCTGTGGCAGAAAACAGTACTCTTCCCTTCCCACAGAATGAACCCAAACACTTGGGAGCTTGGACAATCCCCCGAGAGGAAGGCTCTTCCTCGGCCCCTGAAGCAACCCCTACCCTGAACGGCCACTGTGAACGCAACACCCAGAGACAAAAGCCTGAGCGACTGCCTCCCACTTGCCCTCCTTTGATATCCAGAGGATCTCCCCTCTCGGACTGGAGATCAGGCCTGCCATTACCTTGGCCACTACCTGAGCCAAGTTTGCTTTTTCAGACATCTGTCCCCACAGCCCTGGCAAACACAGCCTCTAGGCTGTGTCCTCTGGAGCCATACCACAGGACCATGCCTGCTCTCTCCTGGGAAACTCTGTCCATTCCTTTGGCCACACACCTCCAGAATATGAGAAACCTCAAGGCCCCCGAGGACATACCATTACCGGGAGCCTCCCTGCACACACAGGGGCCTTCGGACTCAAGCGGAGCTGCTACCTCCATGAAGGCATGCACACCGATGTCAACAGAGATAGAAGGTTGAGCCGGACAGGCCCTTAGGCCCTAATCTCAACTCTTGCTTTGTTTTCCAGGTGTCACTCCTCAGAGGCTTTGGTTCGAAGAACAGGATATGGGGCTTTCCTGAGGCACTGAACAGAACTTCTCTCGTCTCCACATGGGAAGCTTCCTTGTTGGAGCCGTGTCAAACACCTCAGGTTGGAGAATCCTGCAGAGTCCCTGAGCCACCTCCACATTCCAAGGTCTCCCAGGCCACCAAGCCACAGTAGGACTCATCTTCAGGAGAGTCCATTTCAACTCTCCCCTCTGGGTAGCTCACCCAGGAGCCCGCAGATTGAGCCTGCCTTGTCCTGACTAAAGAGTGGGAATATGAGGTGGCGTTCCCAGGCATCCATGCTTAGACACCTGCTCTTGAGTCTTTCCGTATGGGGCCTCCTGGAACCATCCAATAGCACTCGACTTTCGTGCAGAAGGAAACCTTGAGGTTTGGAGTAGTTCACAAATCCCATCGTAGGCAAACCTTCCTGGCCTCATGAGGCCCCCACACCATTCAGGAAGAGGCCATGCTGGACAAAAACTCTAGCCTGAGGCACGTCTCAGAGTTGAAATGACCTCAGTGCAGGAGATCTCGATTCAGCCTCTCAGAGTGGGCCTGCCGTGCCATCGGTCCCAAACCTCACGCTAGCTTGTGTTTCCAGACTTCCTTCCTCACACTCCTGGCAAACAAGCCCTCCGGACTAGGAACTCCAGAACCACAACCCAGCCCAGGGTCTGCCCAAGGGAAGAAAAACGTTTCCCTGTGGGGCTCTCTCCAGAAAACCCAGATGAGGATCAACCTGCTCGGGCCTCGACGGTACCCGAACTGGATAGGCTGCTCTGGGCACTCATGCTCTGTCTGACACAGCCTGAAGCCAGACGTCCAGACAGACAAGGAGACAGCTGGCCGCACACCCAGCACTTCGGACACGCCATGGTCTTATGCCGTCACCTCTTCCTAACCTTGGTTTTTAGATATCTGAACCTAGACATTATATCAATTCTCCACACAGCTGGGTATCGCAAGCACAACACAGAACTCCTCCTTCCCCGTGGCTGTAAAGCTTGCTCTTGGCATGGAGTCACACCTTCAGGGTGGGAGAAACCTTCCTGGTCCCTGATGGCACGCCCAAACTTGAGGGCTGCTTGGGCACAAATTCACACTCTGACCCTCAGCATGAGCCCCATGTCAAAGAAAGGCCTGTCAGGGCCTGGGCCAAGAGCCCGCATATGGGGCTTGCCAAGCCCCTATGCACCCAATCCTCACCAGTGTTTGAGTTTTCCAGTCCCCCTGCCCGTACCTGGGGCTCTGCTCTGGAATCCCTTTCCTGGAGAGACACGTGAGCCAGACAACACGACTCCACCCTTCCCACAAAATGACCCCAAACTCTTGGGAGCTGGGACAAATCCCCAGAGAGGGATACTCGTCCACAGTCCCTGAGGCCACCCCTCCAATCCACGGCTATCTCGGACACAACATCCAGAGACAAAAGCCTGAAGGAACGCCTCCCACTCGCCCTTGTTTCAGAGGCCCAGGAGCTCCCTCTCCGGCTGTACATCCGGCCTGCCATACCCTAGGCGCCACTCATAAGCTGAGTTTGTGTTTTCAGACTTCTGTGCCCTCAGCCTGGACCCACACAACCGCCAGGCTAGGGCCTCTGGAGACACAGCGAAAGATTGTGCCTGCCCTCTCCAAGGAAATTGTGCCCAATCCATTGACCACAACCCTACAGGTTAGGGAAAAGCTCCAAGGCCCCTGAGGCCATCAATAGTGTAGGCCACCCTGGACTAAGAGGGGCTCTCTGACACCAGCGGAGCAACTATCTCCACTTAGACTCTCAGACAGTGTCCCCAGAGACAGAAGGTTGAAATGGACAGGCCCCCAGGCCCTAATCTGAACCTTAGCTCTGGTTTCCATGTGTCCGTCCTCAGAGGTCTGTTTTCGTAGACCAGCACACGGGGCTTTTCTGAGGCACCAAACCAAACCTCTCTCGCCTCCACATGGGGAGCTTACTTACTGGGGATGTATCAAACCCTTCAGGTAGGAGAGTTCCGCAGGGCCACTGAACAACCAGCACATTCCAAGGTTTCCATGGACCCAAACGCACATTATGACGCATCCTCAGGAGAGGCCATTTCAACTCAGCCCCCTGCTTAGCGTGCCCCAGAGGCAGCAGATCAAACATATCTTGTGGCTAATGGCCAATGGGAATGCGAGGCATGCTGTACAGGGATCCATCCTTCGAACCGTGCTCTCCAGTCCTTCCGTATGGTATGTCCTGGAGCCATGCAACAGGACTCGAATGTCCCACAGAAGGAAACCTGGTGGTTTGGGGCAACCTCCAAACTCAGCGTGGGAAAACTTCCTTGGCCTCATGAGGCCCCCGCTTCATGAAGGTGCCATCATGGACACATACTCCAGCCTCAGCCAACGTCTGATCCTCAGCCTGACTTCAGATGCAGGAGATTTTGATTCAGCCTCTGCCTAGTGGGCCTGCTCTGCCCTTGGCTCCAATCCTCACTTTAGCTTGTGTTCCTAGACTTCCGTCCTCACACTCCTGGCCCACAAACCCTCCCTTCTGGGAATTCTGGGGCCACAATGAAGCACTCCGCCTGCCTCCCAGGAGAAAAACTTTGTCTATGGTGCTGCCCAGGAACCCCAAATGAGGATCAAACTGCTTGGCCCTCGGTAACACCCCAATTGCATAGGCTACCTTAAACACTGATGCTCTGTCGCAAATAGCCTGAGCCCAGACCTTCCAACAGACACCGACACAGCTGGCTGCACACCCAGCACATTGGACCCGCCACTGCCTTAGGCCACCATCCATTCCCAACCTGGGTTTTCAGTCATCAGAACCTAGACCTTATCTCCAATCCCTGCACAGGGCGGAACCTGATGCACAAGTCAGAACCCCTCCTTCCCCATGGCAAGAAACCTTGCTGCTGGCAGTGAGTCAAACCTTCAGTGTAGGAGAAAACGGCATGGCCCATGAGGCCACGCCCATGTGTGAGGGCCGCCTTGGGCACAAACACACATTGTGACCCTCAGCGTGAGTACCTTATTCAAGTAACGCCTCTCAGTGATTGGACCAAGAGCCCGCATATGTGGCTTGCCATGCCCATAGGCACGCAGGACTAACTAGATGGTGTGTATTCCAGTTGAGGGAACCCACTGCTGTGCTCTAGAGTCCCTCTCCTGGGGGGTCCCCTGTGGCAGAAAACAGTACTCTTCCCTTCCCACAGAATGAACCCAAACACTTGGGAGCTTGGACAATCCCCCGAGAGGAAGGCTCTTCCTCGGCCCCTGAAGCAACCCCTACCCTGAACGGCCACTGTGAACGCAACACCCAGAGACAAAAGCCTGAGCGACTGCCTCCCACTTGCCCTCCTTTGATATCCAGAGGATCTCCCCTCTCGGACTGGAGATCAGGCCTGCCATTACCTTGGCCCCTACCTGAGCCAAGTTTGCTTTTTCAGACATCTGTCCCCACAGCCCTGGCAAACACAGCCTCTAGGCTGTGTCCTCTGGAGCCATACCACAGGACCATGCCTGCTCTCTCCTGGGAAACTCTGTCCATTCCTTTGGCCACACACCTCCAGAATATGAGAAACCTCAAGGCCCCCGAGGACATACCATTACCGGGAGCCTCCCTGCACACACAGGGGCCTTCGGACACAAGCGGAGCTGCTACCTCCATGAAGGCATGCACACCGATGTCAACAGAGATAGAAGGTTGAGCCCGACAGGCCCTTAGGCCCTAATCTCAACTCTTGCTTTGTTTTCCAGGTGTCACTCCTCAGAGGCTTTGGTTCGAAGAACAGGATATGGGGCTTTCCTGAGGCACTGAACAGAACTTCTCTCGTCTCCACATGGGAAGCTTCCTTGTTGGAGCCGTGTCAAACACCTCAGGTTGGAGAATCCTGCAGAGTCCCTGAGCCACCTCCACATTCCAAGGTCTCCCAGGCCACCAAGCCACAGTAGGACTCATCTTCAGGAGAGTCCATTTCAACTCTCCCCTCTGGGTAGCTCACCCAGGAGCCCGCAGATTGAGCCTGCCTTGTCCTGACTAAAGAGTGGGAATATGAGGTGGCGTTCCCAGGCATCCATGCTTAGACACCTGCTCTTGAGTCTTTCCGTATGGGGCCTCCTGGAACCATCCAATAGCACTCGACTTTCGTGCAGAAGGAAACCTTGAGGTTTGGAGTAGTTCACAAATCCCATCGTAGGCAAACCTTCCTGGCCTCATGAGGCCCCCACACCATTCAGGAAGAGGCCATGCTGGACAAAAACTCTAGCCTGAGGCACGTCTCAGAGTTGAAATGACCTCAGTGCAGGAGATCTCGATTCAGCCTCTCAGAGTGGGCCTGCCGTGCCATCGGTCCCAAACCTCACGCTAGCTTGTGTTTCCAGACTTCCTTCCTCACACTCCTGGCAAACAAGCCCTCCGGACTAGGAACTCCAGAACCACAACCCAGCCCAGGGTCTGCCCAAGGGAAGAAAAACGTTTCCCTGTGGGGCTCTCTCCAGAAAACCCAGATGAGGATTAACCTGCTCGGGCCTCGACGGTACCCGAACTGGATAGGCTGCTCTGGGCACTCATGCTCTGTCTGACACAGCCTGAAGCCAGACGTCCAGACAGACAAGGAGACAGCTGGCCGCACACCCAGCACTTCGGACACGCCATGGTCTTATGCCGTCACCTCTTCCTAACCTTGGTTTTCAGATATCTGAACCTAGACATTATATCAATTCTCCACACAGCTGGGTATCGCAAGCACAACACAGAACTCCTCCTTCCCCGTGGCTGTAAAGCTTGCTCTTGGCATGGAGTCACACCTTCAGGGTGGGAGAAACCTTCCTGGTCCCTGATGGCACGCCCAAACTTGAGGGCTGCTTGGGCACAAATTCACACTCTGACCCTCAGCATGAGCCCCATGTCAAAGAAAGGCCTGTCAGGGCCTGGGCCAAGAGCCCGCATATGGGGCTTGCCAAGCCCCTATGCACCCAATCCTCACCAGTGTTTGAGTTTTCCAGTCCCCCTGCCCGTACCTGGGGCTCTGCTCTGGAATCCCTTTCCTGGAGAGACACGTGAGCCAGACAACACGACTCCACCCTTCCCACAAAATGACCCCAAACTCTTGGGAGCTGGGACAAATCCCCAGAGAGGGATACTCGTCCACAGTCCCTGAGGCCACCCCTCCAATCCACGGCTATCTCGGACACAACATCCAGAGACAAAAGCCTGAAGGAACGCCTCCCACTCGCCCTTGTTTCAGAGGCCCAGGAGCTCCCTCTCCGGCTGTACATCCGGCCTGCCATACCCTAGGCGCCACTCATAAGCTGAGTTTGTGTTTTCAGACTTCTGTGCCCTCAGCCTGGACCCACACAACCGCCAGGCTAGGGCCTCTGGAGACACAGCGAAAGATTGTGCCTGCCCTCTCCAAGGAAATTGTGCCCAATCCATTGACCACAACCCTACAGGTTAGGGAAAAGCTCCAAGGCCCCTGAGGCCATCAATAGTGTAGGCCACCCTGGACTAAGAGGGGCTCTCTGACACCAGCGGAGCAACTATCTCCACTTAGACTCTCAGACAGTGTCCCCAGAGACAGAAGGTTGAAATGGACAGGCCCCCAGGCCCTAATCTGAACCTTAGCTCTGGTTTCCATGTGTCCGTCCTCAGAGGTCTGTTTTCGTAGACCAGCACACGGGGCTTTTCTGAGGCACCAAACCAAACCTCTCTCGCCTCCACATGGGGAGCTTACTTACTGGGGATGTATCAAACCCTTCAGGTAGGAGAGTTCCGCAGGGCCACTGAACAACCAGCACATTCCAAGGTTTCCATGGACCCAAACGCACATTATGACGCATCCTCAGGAGAGGCCATTTCAACTCAGCCCCCTGCTTAGCGTGCCCCAGAGGCAGCAGATCAAACATATCTTGTGGCTAATGGCCAATGGGAATGCGAGGCATGCTGTACAGGGATCCATCCTTCGAACCGTGCTCTCCAGTCCTTCCGTATGGTATGTCCTGGAGCCATGCAACAGGACTCGAATGTCCCACAGAAGGAAACCTGGTGGTTTGGGGCAACCTCCAAACTCAGCGTGGGAAAACTTCCTTGGCCTCATGAGGCCCCCGCTTCATGAAGGTGCCATCATGGACACATACTCCAGCCTCAGCCAACGTCTGATCCTCAGCCTGACTTCAGATGCAGGAGATTTTGATTCAGCCTCTGCCTAGTGGGCCTGCTCTGCCCTTGGCTCCAATCCTCACTTTAGCTTGTGTTCCTAGACTTCCGTCCTCACACTCCTGGCCCACAAACCCTCCCTTCTGGGAATTCTGGGGCCACAATGAAGCACTCCGCCTGCCTCCCAGGAGAAAAACTTTGTCTATGGTGCTGCCCAGGAACCCCAAATGAGGATCAAACTGCTTGGCCCTCGGTAACACCCCAATTGCATAGGCTACCTTAAACACTGATGCTCTGTCGCAAATAGCCTGAGCCCAGACCTTCCAACAGACACCGACACAGCTGGCTGCACACCCAGCACATTGGACCCGCCACTGCCTTAGGCCACCATCCATTCCCAACCTGGGTTTTCAGTCATCAGAACCTAGACCTTATCTCCAATCCCTGCACAGGGCGGAACCTGATGCACAAGTCAGAACCCCTCCTTCCCCATGGCAAGAAACCTTGCTGCTGGCAGTGAGTCAAACCTTCAGTGTAGGAGAAAACGGCATGGCCCATGAGGCCACGCCCATGTGTGAGGGCCGCCTTGGGCACAAACACACATTGTGACCCTCAGCGTGAGTACCTTATTCAAGTAACGCCTCTCAGTGATTGGACCAAGAGCCCGCATATGTGGCTTGCCATGCCCATAGGCACGCAGGACTAACTAGATGGTGTGTATTCCAGTTGAGGGAACCCACTGCTGTGCTCTAGAGTCCCTCTCCTGGGGGGTCCCCTGTGGCAGAAAACAGTACTCTTCCCTTCCCACAGAATGAACCCAAACACTTGGGAGCTTGGACAATCCCCCGAGAGGAAGGCTCTTCCTCGGCCCCTGAAGCAACCCCTACCCTGAACGGCCACTGTGAACGCAACACCCAGAGACAAAAGCCTGAGCGACTGCCTCCCACTTGCCCTCCTTTGATATCCAGAGGATCTCCCCTCTCGGACTGGAGATCAGGCCTGCCATTACCTTGGCCCCTACCTGAGCCAAGTTTGCTTTTTCAGACATCTGTCCCCACAGCCCTGGCAAACACAGCCTCTAGGCTGTGTCCTCTGGAGCCATACCACAGGACCATGCCTGCTCTCTCCTGGGAAACTCTGTCCATTCCTTTGGCCACACACCTCCAGAATATGAGAAACCTCAAGGCCCCCGAGGACATACCATTACCGGGAGCCTCCCTGCACACACAGGGGCCTTCGGACACAAGCGGAGCTGCTACCTCCATGAAGGCATGCACACCGATGTCAACAGAGATAGAAGGTTGAGCCCGACAGGCCCTTAGGCCCTAATCTCAACTCTTGCTTTGTTTTCCAGGTGTCACTCCTCAGAGGCTTTGGTTCGAAGAACAGGATATGGGGCTTTCCTGAGGCACTGAACAGAACTTCTCTCGTCTCCACATGGGAAGCTTCCTTGTTGGAGCCGTGTCAAACACCTCAGGTTGGAGAATCCTGCAGAGTCCCTGAGCCACCTCCACATTCCAAGGTCTCCCAGGCCACCAAGCCACAGTAGGACTCATCTTCAGGAGAGTCCATTTCAACTCTCCCCTCTGGGTAGCTCACCCAGGAGCCCGCAGATTGAGCCTGCCTTGTCCTGACTAAAGAGTGGGAATATGAGGTGGCGTTCCCAGGCATCCATGCTTAGACACCTGCTCTTGAGTCTTTCCGTATGGGGCCTCCTGGAACCATCCAATAGCACTCGACTTTCGTGCAGAAGGAAACCTTGAGGTTTGGAGTAGTTCACAAATCCCATCGTAGGCAAACCTTCCTGGCCTCATGAGGCCCCCACACCATTCAGGAAGAGGCCATGCTGGACAAAAACTCTAGCCTGAGGCACGTCTCAGAGTTGAAATGACCTCAGTGCAGGAGATCTCGATTCAGCCTCTCAGAGTGGGCCTGCCGTGCCATCGGTCCCAAACCTCACGCTAGCTTGTGTTTCCAGACTTCCTTCCTCACACTCCTGGCAAACAAGCCCTCCGGACTAGGAACTCCAGAACCACAACCCAGCCCAGGGTCTGCCCAAGGGAAGAAAAACGTTTCCCTGTGGGGCTCTCTCCAGAAAACCCAGATGAGGATTAACCTGCTCGGGCCTCGACGGTACCCGAACTGGATAGGCTGCTCTGGGCACTCATGCTCTGTCTGACACAGCCTGAAGCCAGACGTCCAGACAGACAAGGAGACAGCTGGCCGCACACCCAGCACTTCGGACACGCCATGGTCTTATGCCGTCACCTCTTCCTAACCTTGGTTTTCAGATATCTGAACCTAGACATTATATCAATTCTCCACACAGCTGGGTATCGCAAGCACAACACAGAACTCCTCCTTCCCCGTGGCTGTAAAGCTTGCTCTTGGCATGGAGTCACACCTTCAGGGTGGGAGAAACCTTCCTGGTCCCTGATGGCACGCCCAAACTTGAGGGCTGCTTGGGCACAAATTCACACTCTGACCCTCAGCATGAGCCCCATGTCAAAGAAAGGCCTGTCAGGGCCTGGGCCAAGAGCCCGCATATGGGGCTTGCCAAGCCCCTATGCACCCAATCCTCACCAGTGTTTGAGTTTTCCAGTCCCCCTGCCCGTACCTGGGGCTCTGCTCTGGAATCCCTTTCCTGGAGAGACACGTGAGCCAGACAACACGACTCCACCCTTCCCACAAAATGACCCCAAACTCTTGGGAGCTGGGACAAATCCCCAGAGAGGGATACTCGTCCACAGTCCCTGAGGCCACCCCTCCAATCCACGGCTATCTCGGACACAACATCCAGAGACAAAAGCCTGAAGGAACGCCTCCCACTCGCCCTTGTTTCAGAGGCCCAGGAGCTCCCTCTCCGGCTGTACATCCGGCCTGCCATACCCTAGGCGCCACTCATAAGCTGAGTTTGTGTTTTCAGACTTCTGTGCCCTCAGCCTGGACCCACACAACCGCCAGGCTAGGGCCTCTGGAGACACAGCGAAAGATTGTGCCTGCCCTCTCCAAGGAAATTGTGCCCAATCCATTGACCACAACCCTACAGGTTAGGGAAAAGCTCCAAGGCCCCTGAGGCCATCAATAGTGTAGGCCACCCTGGACTAAGAGGGGCTCTCTGACACCAGCGGAGCAACTATCTCCACTTAGACTCTCAGACAGTGTCCCCAGAGACAGAAGGTTGAAATGGACAGGCCCCCAGGCCCTAATCTGAACCTTAGCTCTGGTTTCCATGTGTCCGTCCTCAGAGGTCTGTTTTCGTAGACCAGCACACGGGGCTTTTCTGAGGCACCAAACCAAACCTCTCTCGCCTCCACATGGGGAGCTTACTTACTGGGGATGTATCAAACCCTTCAGGTAGGAGAGTTCCGCAGGGCCACTGAACAACCAGCACATTCCAAGGTTTCCATGGACCCAAACGCACATTATGACGCATCCTCAGGAGAGGCCATTTCAACTCAGCCCCCTGCTTAGCGTGCCCCAGAGGCAGCAGATCAAACATATCTTGTGGCTAATGGCCAATGGGAATGCGAGGCATGCTGTACAGGGATCCATCCTTCGAACCGTGCTCTCCAGTCCTTCCGTATGGTATGTCCTGGAGCCATGCAACAGGACTCGAATGTCCCACAGAAGGAAACCTGGTGGTTTGGGGCAACCTCCAAACTCAGCGTGGGAAAACTTCCTTGGCCTCATGAGGCCCCCGCTTCATGAAGGTGCCATCATGGACACATACTCCAGCCTCAGCCAACGTCTGATCCTCAGCCTGACTTCAGATGCAGGAGATTTTGATTCAGCCTCTGCCTAGTGGGCCTGCTCTGCCCTTGGCTCCAATCCTCACTTTAGCTTGTGTTCCTAGACTTCCGTCCTCACACTCCTGGCCCACAAACCCTCCCTTCTGGGAATTCTGGGGCCACAATGAAGCACTCCGCCTGCCTCCCAGGAGAAAAACTTTGTCTATGGTGCTGCCCAGGAACCCCAAATGAGGATCAAACTGCTTGGCCCTCGGTAACACCCCAATTGCATAGGCTACCTTAAACACTGATGCTCTGTCGCAAATAGCCTGAGCCCAGACCTTCCAACAGACACCGACACAGCTGGCTGCACACCCAGCACATTGGACCCGCCACTGCCTTAGGCCACCATCCATTCCCAACCTGGGTTTTCAGTCATCAGAACCTAGACCTTATCTCCAATCCCTGCACAGGGCGGAACCTGATGCACAAGTCAGAACCCCTCCTTCCCCATGGCAAGAAACCTTGCTGCTGGCAGTGAGTCAAACCTTCAGTGTAGGAGAAAACGGCATGGCCCATGAGGCCACGCCCATGTGTGAGGGCCGCCTTGGGCACAAACACACATTGTGACCCTCAGCGTGAGTACCTTATTCAAGTAACGCCTCTCAGTGATTGGACCAAGAGCCCGCATATGTGGCTTGCCATGCCCATAGGCACGCAGGACTAACTAGATGGTGTGTATTCCAGTTGAGGGAACCCACTGCTGTGCTCTAGAGTCCCTCTCCTGGGGGGTCCCCTGTGGCAGAAAACAGTACTCTTCCCTTCCCACAGAATGAACCCAAACACTTGGGAGCTTGGACAATCCCCCGAGAGGAAGGCTCTTCCTCGGCCCCTGAAGCAACCCCTACCCTGAACGGCCACTGTGAACGCAACACCCAGAGACAAAAGCCTGAGCGACTGCCTCCCACTTGCCCTCCTTTGATATCCAGAGGATCTCCCCTCTCGGACTGGAGATCAGGCCTGCCATTACCTTGGCCCCTACCTGAGCCAAGTTTGCTTTTTCAGACATCTGTCCCCACAGCCCTGGCAAACACAGCCTCTAGGCTGGGTCCTCTGGAGCCATACCACAGGACCATGCCTGCTCTCTCCTGGGAAACTCTGTCCATTCCTTTGGCCACACACCTCCAGAATATGAGAAACCTCAAGGCCCCCGAGGACATACCATTACCGGGAGCCTCCCTGCACACACAGGGGCCTTCGGACTCAAGCGGAGCTGCTACCTCCATGAAGGCATGCACACCGATGTCAACAGAGATAGAAGGTTGAGCCGGACAGGCCCTTAGGCCCTAATCTCAACTCTTGCTTTGTTTTCCAGGTGTCACTCCTCAGAGGCTTTGGTTCGAAGAACAGGATATGGGGCTTTCCTGAGGCACTGAACAGAACTTCTCTCGTCTCCACATGGGAAGCTTCCTTGTTGGAGCCGTGTCAAACACCTCAGGTTGGAGAATCCTGCAGAGTCCCTGAGCCACCTCCACATTCCAAGGTCTCCCAGGCCACCAAGCCACAGTAGGACTCATCTTCAGGAGAGTCCATTTCAACTCTCCCCTCTGGGTAGCTCACCCAGGAGCCCGCAGATTGAGCCTGCCTTGTCCTGACTAAAGAGTGGGAATATGAGGTGGCGTTCCCAGGCATCCATGCTTAGACACCTGCTCTTGAGTCTTTCCGTATGGGGCCTCCTGGAACCATCCAATAGCACTCGACTTTCGTGCAGAAGGAAACCTTGAGGTTTGGAGTAGTTCACAAATCCCATCGTAGGCAAACCTTCCTGGCCTCATGAGGCCCCCACACCATTCAGGAAGAGGCCATGCTGGACAAAAACTCTAGCCTGAGGCACGTCTCAGAGTTGAAATGACCTCAGTGCAGGAGATCTCGATTCAGCCTCTCAGAGTGGGCCTGCCGTGCCATCGGTCCCAAACCTCACGCTAGCTTGTGTTTCCAGACTTCCTTCCTCACACTCCTGGCAAACAAGCCCTCCGGACTAGGAACTCCAGAACCACAACCCAGCCCAGGGTCTGCCCAAGGGAAGAAAAACGTTTCCCTGTGGGGCTCTCTCCAGAAAACCCAGATGAGGATCAACCTGCTCGGGCCTCGACGGTACCCGAACTGGATAGGCTGCTCTGGGCACTCATGCTCTGTCTGACACAGCCTGAAGCCAGATGTCCAGACAGACAAGGAGACAGCTGGCCGCACACCCAGCACTTCGGACACGCCATGGTCTTATGCCGTCACCTCTTCCTAACCTTGGTTTTCAGATATCTGAACCTAGACATTATATCAATTCTCCACACAGCTGGGTATCGCAAGCACAACACAGAACTCCTCCTTCCCCGTGGCTGTAAAGCTTGCTCTTGGCATGGAGTCACACCTTCAGGGTGGGAGAAACCTTCCTGGTCCCTGATGGCACGCCCAAACTTGAGGGCAGCTTGGGCACAAATTCACACTCTGACCCTCAGCATGAGCCCCATGTCAAAGAAAGGCCTGTCAGGGCCTGGGCCAAGAGCCCGCATATGGGGCTTGCGAAGCCCCTATGCACCCAATCCTCACCAGTGTTTGAGTTTTCCAGTCGCCCCGCCCGTACCTGGGGCTCTGCTCTGGAATCCCTTTCTTGGAGAGACACGTGAGCCAGACAACACGACTCCACCCTTCCCACAAAATGACCCCAAACTCTTGGGAGCTGGGACAAATCCCCAGAGAGGGATACTCGTCCACAGTCCCTGAGGCCACCCCTCCAATCCACGGCTATCTCGGACACAACATCCAGAGACAAAAGCCTGAAGGAACGCCTCCCACTCGCCCTAGTTTCAGAGGCCCAGGAGCTCCCTCTCGGGCTGTACATCCGGCCTGCCATACCCTAGGCGCCACTCATAAGCTGAGTTTGTGTTTTCAGACTTCTGTGCCCTCAGCCTGGACCCACACAACCGCCAGGCTAGGGCCTCTGGAGCCACAGCGAAAGATTGTGCCTGCCCTCTCCAAGGAAATTGTGCCCAATCCATTGACCACAACCCTCCAGGTTAGGGAAAAGCTCCAAGGCCCCTGAGGCCATCAATAGTGTAGGCCACCCTGGACTAAGAGGGGCTCTCTGACACCAGCGGAGCAACTATCTCCACTTAGACTCTCAGACAGTGTCCCCAGAGACAGAAGGTTGAAATGGACAGGCCCCCAGGCCCTAATCTGAACCATAGCTCTGGTTTCCATGTGTCCGTCCTCAGAGGTCTGTTTTCGTAGACCAGCACACGGGGCTTTTCTGAGGCACCAAACCAAACCTCTCTCGCCTCCACATGGGGAGCTTACTTACTGGGGATGTATCAAACCCTTCAGGTAGGAGAGTTCCGCAGGGCCACTGAACAACCAGCACATTCCAAGGTTTCCATGGACCCAAACGCACATTATGACGCATCCTCAGGAGAGGCCATTTCAACTCAGCCCCCTGGTTAGCGTGCCCCAGAGGCAGCAGATCAAACATATCTTGTGGCTAATGGCCAATGGGAATGCGAGGCATGCTGTACAGGGATCCATCCTTCGAACCGTGCTCTCCAGTCCTTCCGTATGGTATGTCCTGGAGCCATGCAACAGGACTCGAATGTCCCACAGAAGGAAACCTGGTGGTTTGGGGCAACCTCCAAACTCAGCGTGGGAAAACTTCCTTGGCCTCATGAGGCCCCTGCTTCATGAAGGTGCCATCATGGACACATACTCCAGCCTCAGCCAACGTCTGATCCTCAGCCTGACTTCAGATGCAGGAGATTTTGATTCAGCCTCTGCCTAGTGGGCCTGCTCTGCCCTTGGCTCCAATCCTCACTTTAGCTTGTGTTCCTAGACTTCCGTCCTCACACTCCTGGCCCACAAACCCTCCCTTCTGGGAATTCTGGGGCCACAATGAAGCACTCCGCCTGCCTCCCAGGAGAAAAACTTTGTCTATGGTGCTGCCCAGAAACCCCAAATGAGGATCAAACTGCTTGGCCCTCGGCAACACCCCAATTGCATAGGCTACCTTAAACACTGATGCTCTGTCGCAAATAGCCTGAGCCCAGACCTTCCAACAGACACCGACACAGCTGGCTGCACACCCAGCACATTGGACCCGCCACTGCCTTAGGCCACCATCCATTCCCAACCTGGGTTTTCAGTCATCAGAACCTAGACCTTATCTCCAATCCCTGCACAGGGCAGAACCTGATGCACAAGTCAGAACCCCTCCTTCCCCATGGCAAGAAACCTTGCTGCTGGCAGTGAGTCAAACCTTCAGTGTAGGAGAAAACGGCATGGCCCATGAGGCCACGCCCATGTGTGAGGGCCGCCTTGGGCACAAACACACATTGTGACCCTCAGCGTGAGTACCTTATTCAAGTAACGCCTCTCAGTGATTGGACCAAGAGAACGCATATGTGGCTTGCCATGCCCATAGGCACGCAGGACTAACTAGATGGTGTGTATTCCAGTTGAGGGAACCCACTGCTGTGCTCTAGAGTCCCTCTCCTGGGGGGTCCCCTGTGGCAGAAAACAGTACTCTTCCCTTCCAACAGAATGAACCCAAACACTTGGGAGCTTGGACAATCCCCCGAGAGGAAGGCTCTTCCTCGGCCCCTGAAGCAACCCCTACCCTGAACGGCCACTGTGAACGCAACACCCAGAGACAAAAGCCTGAGCGACTGCCTCCCACTTGCCCTCCTTTGATATCCAGAGGATCTCCCCTCTCGGACTGGAGATCAGGCCTGCCATTACCTTGGCCCCTACCTGAGCCAAGTTTGCTTTTTCAGACATCTGTCCCCACAGCCCTGGCAAACACAGCCTCTAGGCTGGGTCCTCTGGAGCCATACCACAGGACCATGCCTGCTCTCTCCTGGGAAACTCTGTCCATTCCTTTGGCCACACACCTCCAGAATATGAGAAACCTCAAGGCCCCCGAGGACATACCATTACCGGGAGCCTCCCTGCACACACAGGGGCCTTCGGACACAAGCGGAGCTGCTACCTCCATGAAGGCATGCACACAGATGTCAACAGAGATAGAAGGTTGAGCCGGACAGGCCCTTAGGCCCTAATCTCAACTCTTGCTTTGTTTTCCAGGTGTCACTCCTCAGAGGCTTTGGTTCGAAGAACAGGATATGGGGCTTTCCTGAGGCACTGAACAGAACTTCTCTCGTCTCCACATGGGAAGCTTCCTTGTTGGAGCCGTGTCAAACACCTCAGGTTGGAGAATCCTGCAGAGTCCCTGAGCCACCTCCACATTCCAAGGTCTCCCAGGCCACCAAGCCACAGTAGGACTCATCTTCAGGAGAGTCCATTTCAACTCTCCCCTCTGGGTAGCTCACCCAGGAGCCCGCAGATTGAGCCTGCCTTGTCCTGACTAAAGAGTGGGAATATGAGGTGGCGTTCCCAGGCATCCATGCTTAGACACCTGCTCTCGAGTCTTTCCGTATGGGGCCTCCTGGAACCATCCAATAGCACTCGACTTTCGTGCAGAAGGAAACCTTGAGGTTTGGAGTAGTTCACAAATCCCATCGTAGGCAAACCTTCCTGGCCTCATGAGGCCCCCACACCATTCAGGAAGAGGCCATGCTGGACAAAAACTCTAGCCTGAGGCACGTCTCAGAGTTGAAATGACCTCAGTGCAGGAGATCTCGATTCAGCCTCTCAGAGTGGGCCTGCCGTGCCATCGGTCCCAAACCTCACGCTAGCTTGTGTTTCCAGACTTCCTTCCTCACACTCCTGGCAAACAAGCCCTCCGGACTAGGAACTCCAGAACCACAACCCAGCCCAGGGTCTGCCCAAGGGAAGAAAAACGTTTCCCTGTGGGGCTCTCTCCAGAAAACCCAGATGAGGATCAACCTGCTCGGGCCTCGACGGTACCCGAACTGGATAGGCTGCTCTGGGCACTCATGCTCTGTCTGACACAGCCTGAAGCCAGACGTCCAGACAGACAAGGAGACAGCTGGCCGCACACCCAGCACTTCGGACACGCCATGGTCTTATGCCGTCACCTCTTCCTAACCTTGGTTTTCAGATATCTGAACCTAGACATTATATCAATTCTCCACACAGCTGGGTATCGCAAGCACAACACAGAACTCCTCCTTCCCCGTGGCTGTAAAGCTTGCTCTTGGCATGGAGTCACACCTTCAGGGTGGGAGAAACCTTCCTGGTCCCTGATGGCACGCCCAAACTTGAGGGCAGCTTGGGCACAAATTCACACTCTGACCCTCAGCATGAGCCCCATGTCAAAGAAAGGCCCGTCAGGGCCTGGGCCAAGAGCCCGCATATGGGGCTTGCGAGCCCCTATGCACCCAATCCTCACCAGTGTTTGAGTTTTCCAGTCGCCCCGCCCGTACCTGGGGCTCTGCTCTGGAATCCCTTTCTTGGAGAGACACATGAGCCAGACAACACGACTCCACCCTTCCCACAAAATGACCCCAAACTCTTGGGAGCTGGGACAAATCCCCAGAGAGGGATACTCGTTCACAGTCCCTGAGGCCACCCCTCCAATCCACGGCTATCTCGGACACAACATCCAGAGACAAAAGCCTGAAGGAACGCCTCCCACTCGCCCTTGTTTCAGAGGCCCAGGAGCTCCCTCTCGGGCTGTACATCCGGCCTGCCATACCCTAGGCGCCACTCATAAGCTGAGTTTGTGTTATCAGACTTCTGTGCCCTCAGCCTGGACCCACACAACCGCCAGGCTAGGGCCTCTGGAGACACAGCGAAAGATTGTGCCTGCCCTCTCCAAGGAAATTGTGCCCAATCCATTGACCACAACCCTACAGGTTAGGGAAAAGCTCCAAGACCCCTGAGGCCATCAATAGTGTAGGCCACCCTGGACTAAGAGGGGCTCTCTGACACCAGCGGAGCAACTATCTCCACTTAGACTCTCAGACAGTGTCCCCAGAGACAGAAGGTTGAAATGGACAGGCCCCCAGGCCCTAATCTGAACCTTAGCTCTGGTTTCCATGTGTCCGTCCTCAGAGGTCTGTTTTCGTAGACCAGCACACGGGGCTTTTCTGAGGCACCAAACCAAACCTCTCTCGCCTCCACATGGGGAGCTTATTTACTGGGGATGTATCAAACCCTTCAGGTAGGAGAGTTCCGCAGGGCCACTGAACAACCAGCACATTCCAAGGTTTCCATGGACCCAAACGCACATTATGACGCATCCTCAGGAGAGGCCATTTCAACTCAGCCCCCTGGTTAGCGTGCCCCAGAGGCAGCAGATCAAATATATCTTGTGGCTAATGGCCAATGGGAATGCGAGGCATGCTGTACAGGGATCCATCCTTCGAACCGTGCTCTCCAGTCCTTCCGTATGGTATGTCCTGGAGCCATGCAACAGGACTCGAATGTCCCACAGAAGGAAACCTGGTGGTTTGGGGCAACCTCCAAACTCAGCGTGGGAAAACTTCCTTGGCCTCATAAGGCCCCCGCTTCATGAAGGTGCCATCATGGACACATACTCCAGCCTCAGCCAACGTCTGATCCTCAGCCTGACTTCAGATGCAGGAGATTTTGATTCAGCCTCTGCCTAGTGGGCCTGCTCTGCCCTTGGCTCCAATCCTCACTTTAGCTTGTGTTCCTAGACTTCCGTCCTCACACTCCTGGCCCACAAACCCTCCCTTCTGGGAATTCTGGGGCCACAATGAAGCACTCCGCCTGCCTCCCAGGAGAAAAACTTTGTCTATGGTGCTGCCCAGAAACCCCAAATGAGGATCAAACTGCTTGGCCCTCGGCAACACCCCAATTGCATAGGCTACCTTAAACACTGATGCTCTGTCGCAAATAGCCTGAGCCCAGACCTTCCAACAGACACCGACACAGCTGGCTGCACACCCAGCACATTGGACCCGCCACTGCCTTAGGCCACCATCCATTCCCAACCTGGGTTTTCAGTCATCAGAACCTAGACCTTATCTCCAATCCCTGCACAGGGGGGAACCTGATGCACAAGCCAGAACCCCTCCTTCCCCATGGCAAGAAACCTTGCTGCTGGCAGTGAGTCAAACCTTCAGTGTAGGAGAAAACGGCATGGCCCATGAGGCCACGCCCATGTGTGAGGGCCGCCTTGGGCACAAACACACATTGTGACCCTCAGCGTGAGTACCTTATTCAAGTAACGCCTCTCAGTGATTGGACCAAGAGCCCGCATATGTGGCTTGCCATGCCCATAGGCACGCAGGACTAACTAGATGGTGTGTATTCCAGTTGAGGGAACCCACTGCTGTGCTCTAGAGTCCCTCTCCTGGGGGGTCCCCTGTGGCAGGAAACAGTACTCTTCCCGTCCCACAGAATGAACCCAAACACTTGGGAGATGGACAATCCCCCGAGAGGAAGGCTCTTCCTCGGCCCCTGAAGCAACCCCTACCCTGAACGGCCACTGTGAACGCAACACCCAGAGACAAAAGCCTGAGCGACTGCCTCCCACTTGCCCTCCTTTGATATCCAGAGGATCTCCCCTCTCGGACTGGAGATCAGGCCTGCCATTACCTTGGCCCCTACCTGAGCCAAGTTTGCTTTTTCAGACATCTGTCCCCACAGCCCTGGCAAACACAGCCTCTAGGCTGGGTCCTCTGGAGCCATACCACAGGACCATGCCTGCTCTCTCCTGGGAAACTCTGTCCATTCCTTTGGCCACACACCTCCAGAATATGAGAAACCTCAAGGCCCCCGAGGACATACCATTACCGGGAGCCTCCCTGCACACACAGGGGCCTTCGGACACAAGCGGAGCTGCTACCTCCATGAAGGCATGCACACCGATGTCAACAGAGATAGAAGGTTGAGCCGGACAGGCCCTTAGGCCCTAATCTCAACTCTTGCTTTGTTTTCCAGGTGTCACTCCTCAGAGGCTTTGGTTCGAAGAACAGGATATGGGGCTTTCCTGAGGCACTGAACAGAACTTCTCTCGTCTCCACATGGGAAGCTTCCTTGTTGGAGCCGTGTCAAACACCTCAGGTTGGAGAATCCTGCAGAGTCCCTGAGCCACCTCCACATTCCAAGGTCTCCCAGGCCACCAAGCCACAGTAGGACTCATCTTCAGGAGAGTCCATTTCAACTCTCCCCTCTGGGTAGCTCACCCAGGAGCCCGCAGATTGAGCCTGCCTTGTCCTGACTAAAGAGTGGGAATATGAGGTGGCGTTCCCAGGCATCCATGCTTAGACACCTGCTCTCGAGTCTTTCCGTATGGGGCCTCCTGGAACCATCCAATAGCACTCGACTTTCGTGCAGAAGGAAACCTTGAGGTTTGGAGTAGTTCACAAATCCCATCGTAGGCAAACCTTCCTGGCCTCATGAGGCCCCCACACCATTCAGGAAGAGGCCATGCTGGACAAAAACTCTAGCCTGAGGCACGTCTCAGAGTTGAAATGACCTCAGTGCAGGAGATCTCGATTCAGCCTCTCAGAGTGGGCCTGCCGTGCCATCGGTCCCAAACCTCACGCTAGCTTGTGTTTCCAGACTTCCTTCCTCACACTCCTGGCAAACAAGCCCTCCGGACTAGGAACTCCAGAACCACAACCCAGCCCAGGGTCTGCCCAAGGGAAGAAAAACGTTTCCCTGTGGGGCTCTCTCCAGAAAACCCAGATGAGGATCAACCTGCTCGGGCCTCGACGGTACCCGAACTGGATAGGCTGCTCTGGGCACTCATGCTCTGTCTGACACAGCCTGAAGCCAGACGTCCAGACAGACAAGGAGACAGCTGGCCGCACACCCAGCACTTCGGACACGCCATGGTCTTATGCCGTCACCTCTTCCTAACCTTGGTTTTCAGATATCTGAACCTAGACATTATATCAATTCTCCACACAGCTGGGTATCGCAAGCACAACACAGAACTCCTCCTTCCCCGTGGCTGTAAAGCTTGCTCTTGGCATGGAGTCACACCTTCAGGGTGGGAGAAACCTTCCTGGTCCCTGATGGCACGCCCAAACTTGAGGGCAGCTTGGGCACAAATTCACACTCTGACCCTCAGCATGAGCCCCATGTCAAAGAAAGGCCTGTCAGGGCCTGGGCCAAGAGCCCGCATATGGGGCTTGCGAAGCCCCTATGCACCCAATCCTCACCAGTGTTTGAGTTTTCCAGTCGCCCCGCCCGTACCTGGGGCTCTGCTCTGGAATCCCTTTCTTGGAGAGACACGTGAGCCAGACAACACGACTCCACCCTTCCCACAAAATGACCCCAAACTCTTGGGAGCTGGGACAAATCCCCAGAGAGGGATACTCGTCCACAGTCCCTGAGGCCACCCCTCCAATCCACGGCTATCTCGGACACAACATCCAGAGACAAAAGCCTGAAGGAACGCCTCCCACTCGCCCTAGTTTCAGAGGCCCAGGAGCTACCTCTCGGGCTGTACATCCGGCCTGCCATACCCTAGGCGCCACTCATAAGCTGAGTTTGTGTTTTCAGACTTCTGTGCCCTCAGCCTGGACCCACACAACCGCCAGGCTAGGGCCTCTGGAGCCACAGCGAAAGATTGTGCCTGCCCTCTCCAAGGAAATTGTGCCCAATCCATTGACCACAACCCTACAGGTTAGGGAAAAGCTCCAAGGCCCCTGAGGCCATCAATAGTGTAGGCCACCCTGGACTAAGAGGGGCTCTCTGACACCAGCGGAGCAACTATCTTCACTTAGACTCTCAGACAGTGTCCCCAGAGACAGAAGGTTGAAATGGACAGGCCCCCAGGCCCTAATCTGAACCTTAGCTCTGGTTTCCATGTGTCCGTCCTCAGAGGTCTGTTTTCGTAGACCAGCACACGGGGCTTTTCTGAGGCACCAAACCAAACCTCTCTCGCCTCCACATGGGGAGCTTTTTTACTGGGGATGTATCAAACCCTTCAGGTAGGAGAGTTCCGCAGGGCCACTGAACAACCAGCACATTCCAAGGTTTCCATGGACCCAAACACACATTATGACGCATCCTCAGGAGAGGCCATTTCAACTCAGCCCCCTGGTTAGCGTGCCCCAGAGGCAGCAGATCAAACATATCTTGTGGCTAATGGCCAATGGGAATGCGAGGCATGCTGTACAGGGATCCATCCTTCGAACCGTGCTCTCCAGTCCTTCCGTATGGTATGTCCTGGAGCCATGCAACAGGACTCGAATGTCCCACAGAAGGAAACCTGGTGGTTTGGGGCAACCTCCAAACTCAGCGTGGGAAAACTTCCTTGGCCTCATGAGGCCCCCGCTTCATGAAGGTGCCATCATGGACACATACTCCAGCCTCAGCCAACGTCTGATCCTCAGCCTGACTTCAGATGCAGGAGATTTTGATTCAGCCTCTGCCTAGTGGGCCTGCTCTGCCCTTGGCTCCAATCCTCACTTTAGCTTGTGTTCCTAGACTTCCGTCCTCACACTCCTGGCCCACAAACCCTCCCTTCTGGGAATTCTGGGGCCACAATGAAGCACTCCGCCTGCCTCCCAGGAGAAAAACTTTGTCTATGGTGCTGCCCAGAAACCCCAAATGAGGATCAAACTGCTTGGCCCTCGGCAACACCCCAATTGCATAGGCTACCTTAAACACTGATGCTCTGTCGCAAATAGCCTGAGCCCAGACCTTCCAACAGACACCGACACAGCTGGCTGCACACCCAGCACATTGGACCCGCCACTGCCTTAGGCCACCATCCATTCCCAACCTGGGTTTTCAGTCATCAGAACCTAGACCTTATCTCCAATCCCTGCACAGGGGGGAACCTGATGCACAAGCCAGAACCCCTCCTTCCCCATGGCAAGAAACCTTGCTGCTGGCAGTGAGTCAAACCTTCAGTGTAGGAGAAAACGGCATGGCCCATGAGGCCACGCCCATGTGTGAGGGCCGCCTTGGGCACAAACACACATTGTGACCCTCAGCGTGAGTACCTTATTCAAGTAACGCCTCTCAGTGATTGGACCAAGAGCCCGCATATGTGGCTTGCCATGCCCATAGGCACGCAGGCCTAACTAGATGGTGTGTATTCCAGTTGAGGGAACCCACTGCTGTGCTCTAGAGTCCCTCTCCTGGGGGGTCCCCTGTGGCAGAAAACAGTACTCTTCCCTTCCCACAGAATGAACCCAAACACTTGGGAGCTTGGACAATCCCCCGAGAGGAAGGCTCTTCCTCGGCCCCTGAAGCAACCCCTACCCTGAACGGCCACTGTGAACGCAACACCCAGAGACAAAAGCCTGAGCGACTGCCTCCCACTTGCCCTCCTTTGATATCCAGAGGATCTCCCCTCTCGGACTGGAGATCAGGCCTGCCATTACCTTGGCCCCTACCTGAGCCAAGTTTGCTTTTTCAGACATCTGTCCCCACAGCCCTGGCAAACACAGCCTCTAGGCTGGGTCCTCTGGAGCCATACCACAGGACCATGCCTGCTCTCTCCTGGGAAACTCTGTCCATTCCTTTGGCCACACACCTCCAGAATATGAGAAACCTCAAGGCCCCCGAGGACATACCATTACCGGGAGCCTCCCTGCACACACAGGGGCCTTCGGACACAAGCGGAGCTGCTACCTCCATGAAGGCATGCACACTGATTTCAACAGAGATAGAAGGTTGAGCCCGACAGGCCCTTAGGCCCTAATCTCAACTCTTGCTTTGTTTTCCAGGTGTCACTCCTCAGAGGCTTTGGTTCGAAGAACAGGATATGGGGCTTTCCTGAGGCACTGAACAGAACTTCTCTCGTCTCCACATGGGAAGCTTCCTTGTTGGAGCCGTGTCAAACACCTCAGGTTGGAGAATCCTGCAGAGTCCCTGAGCCACCTCCACATTCCAAGGTCTCCCAGGCCACCAAGCCACAGTAGGACTCATCTTCAGGAGAGTCCATTTCAACTCTCCCCTCTGGGTAGCTCACCCAGGAGCCCGCAGATTGAGCCTGCCTTGTCCTGACTAAAGAGTGGGAATATGAGGTGGCGTTCCCAGGCAACCATGCTTAGACACCTGCTCTCGAGTCTTTCCGTATGGGGCCTCCTGGAACCATCCAATAGCACTCGACTTTCGTGCAGAAGGAAACCTTGAGGTTTGGAGTAGTTCACAAATCCCATCGTAGGCAAACCTTCCTGGCCTCATGAGGCCCCCACACCATTCAGGAAGAGGCCATGCTGGACAAAAACTCTAGCCTGAGGCACGTCTCAGAGTTGAAATGACCTCAGTGCAGGAGATCTCGATTCAGCCTCTCAGAGTGGGCCTGCCGTGCCATCGGTCCCAAACCTCACGCTAGCTTGTGTTTCCAGACTTCCTTCCTCACACTCCTGGCAAACAAGCCCTCCGGACGAGGAACTCCAGAACCACAACCCAGCCCAGGGTCTGCCCAAGGGAAGAAAAACGTTTCCCTGTGGGGCTCTCTCCAGAAAACCCAGATGAGGATCAACCTGCTCGGGCCTCGACGGTACCCGAACTGGATAGGCTGCTCTGGGCACTCATGCTCTGTCTGACACAGCCTGAAGCCAGACGTCCAGACAGACAAGGAGACAGCTGGCCGCACACCCAGCACTTCGGACACGCCATGGTCTTATGCCGTCACCTCTTCCTAACCTTGGTTTTCAGATATCTGAACCTAGACATTATATCAATTCTCCACACAGCTGGGTATCGCAAGCACAACACAGAACTCCTCCTTCCCCGTGGCTGTAAAGCTTGCTCTTGGCATGGAGTCACACCTTCAGGGTGGGAGAAACCTTCCTGGTCCCTGATGGCACGCCCAAACTTGAGGGCTGCTTGGGCACAAATTCACACTCTGACCCTCAGCATGAGCCCCATGTCAAAGAAAGGCCTGTCAGGGCCTGGGCCAAGAGCCCGCATATGGGGCTTGCCAAGCCCCTATGCACCCAATCCTCACCAGTGTTTGAGTTTTCCAGTCCCCCTGCCCGTACCTGGGGCTCTGCTCTGGAATCCCTTTCCTGGAGAGACACGTGAGCCAGACAACACGACTCCACCCTTCCCACAAAATGACCCCAAACTCTTGGGAGCTGGGACAAATCCCCAGAGAGGGATACTCGTCCACAGTCCCTGAGGCCACCCCTCCAATCCACGGCTATCTCGGACACAACATCCAGAGACAAAAGCCTGAAGGAACGCCTCCCACTCGCCCTTGTTTCAGAGGCCCAGGAGCTCCCTCTCCGGCTGTACATCCGGCCTGCCATACCCTAGGCGCCACTCATAAGCTGAGTTTGTGTTTTCAGACTTCTGTGCCCTCAGCCTGGACCCACACAACCGCCAGGCTAGGGCCTCTGGAGACACAGCGAAAGATTGTGCCTGCCCTCTCCAAGGAAATTGTGCCCAATCCATTGACCACAACCCTACAGGTTAGGGAAAAGCTCCAAGGCCCCTGAGGCCATCAATAGTGTAGGCCACCCTGGACTAAGAGGGGCTCTCTGACACCAGCGGAGCAACTATCTCCACTTAGACTCTCAGACAGTGTCCCCAGAGACAGAAGGTTGAAATGGACAGGCCCCCAGGCCCTAATCTGAACCTTAGCTCTGGTTTCCATGTGTCCGTCCTCAGAGGTCTGTTTTCGTAGACCAGCACACGGGGCTTTTCTGAGGCACCAAACCAAACCTCTCTCGCCTCCACATGGGGAGCTTACTTACTGGGGATGTATCAAACCCTTCAGGTAGGAGAGTTCCGCAGGGCCACTGAACAACCAGCACTTTCCAAGGTTTCCATGGACCCAAACGCACATTATGACGCATCCTCAGGAGAGGCCATTTCAACTCAGCCCCCTGGTTAGCGTGCCCCAGAGGCAGCAGATCAAACATATCTTGTGGCTAATGGCCAATGGGAATGCGAGGCATGCTGTACAGGGATCCATCCTTCGAACCGTGCTCTCCAGTCCTTCCGTATGGTATGTCCTGGAGCCATGCAACAGGACTCGAATGTCCCACAGAAGGAAACCTGGTGGTTTGGGGCAACCTCCAAACTCAGCGTGGGAAAACTTCCTTGGCCTCATGAGGCCCCCGCTTCATGAAGGTGCCATCATGGACACATACTCCAGCCTCAGCCAACGTCTGATCCTCAGCCTGACTTCAGATGCAGGAGATTTTGATTCAGCCTCTGCCTAGTGGGCCTGCTCTGCCCTTGGCTCCAATCCTCACTTTAGCTTGTGTTCCTAGACTTCCGTCCTCACACTCCTGGCCCACAAACCCTCCCTTCTGGGAATTCTGGGGCCACAATGAAGCACTCCGCCTGCCTCCCAGGAGAAAAACTTTGTCTATGGTGCTGCCCAGGAACCCCAAATGAGGATCAAACTGCTTGGCCCTCGGTAACACCCAAATTGCATAGGCTACCTTAAACACTGATGCTCTGTCGCAAATAGCCTGAGCCCAGACCTTCCAACAGACACCGACACAGCTGGCTGCACACCCAGCACATTGGACCCGCCACTGCCTTAGGCCACCATCCATTCCCAACCTGGGTTTTCAGTCATCAGAACCTAGACCTTATCTCCAATCCCTGCACAGGGCGGAACCTGATGCACAAGTCAGAACCCCTCCTTCCCCATGGCAAGAAACCTTGCTGCTGGCAGTGAGTCAAACCTTCAGTGTAGGAGAAAACGGCATGGCCCATGAGGCCACGCCCATGTGTGAGGGCCGCCTTGGGCACAAACACACATTGTGACCCTCAGCGTGAGTACCTTATTCAAGTAACGCCTCTCAGTGATTGGACCAAGAGCCCGCATATGTGGCTTGCCATGCCCATAGGCACGCAGGCCTAACTAGATGGTGTGTATTCCAGTTGAGGGAACCCACTGCTGTGCTCTAGAGTCCCTCTCCTGGGGGGTCCCCTGTGGCAGAAAACAGTACTCTTCCCTTCCCACAGAATGAACCCAAACACTTGGGAGCTTGGACAATCCCCCGAGAGGAAGGCTCTTCCTCGGCCCCTGAAGCAACCCCTACCCTGAACGGCCACTGTGAACGCAACACCCAGAGACAAAAGCCTGAGCGACTGCCTCCCACTTGCCCTCCTTTGATATCCAGAGGATCTCCCCTCTCGGACTGGAGATCAGCCCTGCCATTACCTTGGCCCCTACCTGAGCCAAGTTTGCTTTTTCAGACATCTGTCCCCACAGCCCTGGCAAACACAGCCTCTAGGCTGGGTCCTCTGGAGCCATACCACAGGACCATGCCTGCTCTCTCCTGGGAAACTCTGTCCATTCCTTTGGCCACACACCTCCAGAATATGAGAAACCTCAAGGCCCCCGAGGACATACCATTACCGGGAGCCTCCCTGCACACACAGGGGCCTTCGGACTCAAGCGGAGCTGCTACCTCCATGAAGGCATGCACACCGATGTCAACAGAGATAGAAGGTTGAGCCGGACAGGCCCTTAGGCCCTAATCTCAACTCTTGCTTTGTTTTCCAGGTGTCACTCCTCAGAGGCTTTGGTTCGAAGAACAGGATATGGGGCTTTCCTGAGGCACTGAACAGAACTTCTCTCGTCTCCACATGGGAAGCTTCCTTGTTGGAGCCGTGTCAAACACCTCAGGTTGGAGAATCCTGCAGAGTCCCTGAGCCACCTCCACATTCCAAGGTCTCCCAGGCCACCAAGCCACAGTAGGACTCATCTTCAGGAGAGTCCATTTCAACTCTCCCCTCTGGGTAGCTCACCCAGGAGCCCGCAGATTGAGCCTGCCTTGTCCTGACTAAAGAGTGGGAATATGAGGTGGCGTTCCCAGGCATCCATGCTTAGACACCTGCTCTCGAGTCTTTCCGTATGGGGCCTCCTGGAACCATCCAATAGCACTCGACTTTCGTGCAGAAGGAAACCTTGAGGTTTGGAGTAGTTCACAAATCCCATCGTAGGCAAACCTTCCTGGCCTCATGAGGCCCCCACACCATTCAGGAAGAGGCCATGCTGGACAAAAACTCTAGCCTGAGGCACGTCTCAGAGTTGAAATGACCTCAGTGCAGGAGATCTCGATTCAGCCTCTCAGAGTGGGCCTGCCGTGCCATCGGTCCCAAACCTCACGCTAGCTTGTGTTTCCAGACTTCCTTCCTCACACTCCTGGCAAACAAGCCCTCCGGACTAGGAACTCCAGAACCACAACCCAGCCCAGGGTCTGCCCAAGGGAAGAAAAACGTTTCCCTGTGGGGCTCTCTCCAGAAAACCCAGATGAGGATCAACCAGCTCGGGCCTCGACGGTACCCGAACTGGATAGGCTGCTCTGGGCACTCATGCTCTGTCTGACACAGCCTGAAGCCAGACGTCCAGACAGACAAGGAGACAGCTGGCCGCACACCCAGCACTTCGGACACGCCATGGTCTTATGCCGTCACCTCTTCCTAACCTTGGTTTTCAGATATCTGAACCTAGACATTATATCAATTCTCCACACAGCTGGGTATCGCAAGCACAACACAGAACTCCTCCTTCCCCGTGGCTGTAAAGCTTGCTCTTGGCATGGAGTCACACCTTCAGGGTGGGAGAAACCTTCCTGGTCCCTGATGGCACGCCCAAACTTGAGGGCAGCTTGGGCACAAATTCACACTCTGACCCTCAGCATGAGCCCCATGTCAAAGAAAGGCCTGTCAGGGCCTGGGCCAAGAGCCCGCATATGGGGCTTGCGAAGCCCCTATGCACCCAATCCTCACCAGTGTTTGAGTTTTCCAGTCGCCCCGCCCGTACCTGGGGCTCTGCTCTGGAATCCCTTTCTTGGAGAGACACGTGAGCCAGACAACACGACTCCACCCTTCCCACAAAATGACCCCAAACTCTTGGGAGCTGGGACAAATCCCCAGAGAGGGATACTCGTCCACAGTCCCTGAGGCCACCCCTCCAATCCACGGCTATCTCGGACACAACATCCAGAGACAAAAGCCTGAAGGAACGCCTCCCACTCGCCCTAGTTTCAGAGGCCCAGGAGCTACCTCTCGGGCTGTACATCCGGCCTGCCATACCCTAGGCGCCACTCATAAGCTGAGTTTGTGTTTTCAGACTTCTGTGCCCTCAGCCTGGACCCACACAACCGCCAGGCTAGGGCCTCTGGAGCCACAGCGAAAGATTGTGCCTGCCCTCTCCAAGGAAATTGTGCCCAATCCATTGACCACAACCCTACAGGTTAGGGAAAAGCTCCAAGGCCCCTGAGGCCATCAATAGTGTAGGCCACCCTGGACTAAGAGGGGCTCTCTGACACCAGCGGAGCAACTATCTTCACTTAGACTCTCAGACAGTGTCCCCAGAGACAGAAGGTTGAAATGGACAGGCCCCCAGGCCCTAATCTGAACCTTAGCTCTGGTTTCCATGTGTCCGTCCTCAGAGGTCTGTTTTCGTAGACCAGCACACGGGGCTTTTCTGAGGCACCAAACCAAACCTCTCTCGCCTCCACATGGGGAGCTTTTTTACTGGGGATGTATCAAACCCTTCAGGTAGGAGAGTTCCGCAGGGCCACTGAACAACCAGCACATTCCAAGGTTTCCATGGACCCAAACGCACATTATGACGCATCCTCAGGAGAGGCCATTTCAACTCAGCCCCCTGGTTAGCGTGCCCCAGAGGCAGCAGATCAAACATATCTTGTGGCTAATGGCCAATGGGAATGCGAGGCATGCTGTACAGGGATCCATCCTTCGAACCGTGCTCTCCAGTCCTTCCGTATGGTATGTCCTGGAGCCATGCAACAGGACTCGAATGTCCCACAGAAGGAAACCTGGTGGTTTGGGGCAACCTCCAAACTCAGCGTGGGAAAACTTCCTTGGCCTCATGAGGCCCCCGCTTCATGAAGGTGCCATCATGGACACATACTCCAGCCTCAGCCAACGTCTGATCCTCAGCCTGACTTCAGATGCAGGAGATTTTGATTCAGCCTCTGCCTAGTGGGCCTGCTCTGCCCTTGGCTCCAATCCTCACTTTAGCTTGTGTTCCTAGACTTCCGTCCTCACACTCCTGGCCCACAAACCCTCCCTTCTGGGAATTCTGGGGCCACAATGAAGCACTCCGCCTGCCTCCCAGGAGAAAAACTTTGTCTATGGTGCTGCCCAGGAACCCCAAATGAGGATCAAACTGCTTGGCCCTCGGCAACACCCCAATTGCATAGGCTACCTTAAACACTGATGCTCTGTCGCAAATAGCCTGAGCCCAGACCTTCCAACAGACACCGACACAGCTGGCTGCACACCCAGCACATTGGACCCGCCACTGCCTTAGGCCACCATCCATTCCCAACCTGGGTTTTCAGTCATCAGAACCTAGACCTTATCTCCAATCCCTGCACAGGGGGGAACCTGATGCACAAGCCAGAACCCCTCCTTCCCCATGGCAAGAAACCTTGCTGCTGGCAGTGAGTCAAACCTTCAGTGTAGGAGAAAACGGCATGGCCCATGAGGCCACGCCCATGTGTGAGGGCCGCCTTGGGCACAAACACACATTGTGACCCTCAGCGTGAGTACCTTATTCAAGTAACGCCTCTCAGTGATTGGACCAAGAGCCCGAATATGTGGCTTGCCATGCCCATAGGCACGCAGGACTAACTAGATGGTGTGTATTCCAGTTGAGGGAACCCACTGCTGTGCTCTAGAGTCCCTCTCCTGGGGGGTCCCCTGTGGCAGAAAACAGTACTCTTCCCTTCCCACAGAATGAACCCAAACACTTGGGAGCTTGGACAATCCCCCGAGAGGAAGGCTCTTCCTCGGCCCCTGAAGCAACCCCTACCCTGAACGGCCACTGTGAACGCAACACCCAGAGACAAAAGCCTGAGCGACTGCCTCCCACTTGCCCTCCTTTGATATCCAGAGGATCTCCCCTCTCGGACTGGAGATCAGGCCTGCCATTACCTTGGCCCCTACCTGAGCCAAGTTTGCTTTTTCAGACATCTGTCCCCACAGCCCTGGCAAACACAGCCTCTAGGCTGTGTCCTCTGGAGCCATACCACAGGACCATGCCTGCTCTCTCCTGGGAAACTCTGTCCATTCCTTTGGCCACACACCTCCAGAATATGAGAAACCTCAAGGCCCCTGAGGACATACCATTACCGGGAGCCTCCCTGCACACACAGGGGCCTTCGGACACAAGCGGAGCTGCTACCTCCATGAAGGCATGCACACCGATGTCAACAGAGATAGAAGGTTGAGCCCGACAGGCCCTTAGGCCCTAATCTCAACTCTTGCTTTGTTTTCCAGGTGTCACTCCTCAGAGGCTTTGGTTCGAAGAACAGGATATGGGGCTTTCCTGAGGCACTGAACAGAACTTCTCTCGTCTCCACATGGGAAGCTTCCTTGTTGGAGCCGTGTCAAACACCTCAGGTTGGAGAATCCTGCAGAGTCCCTGAGCCACCTCCACATTCCAAGGTCTCCCAGGCCACCAAGCCACAGTAGGACTCATCTTCAGGAGAGTCCATTTCAACTCTCCCCTCTGGGTAGCTCACCCAGGAGCCCGCAGATTGAGCCTGCCTTGTCCTGACTAAAGAGTGGGAATATGAGGTGGCGTTCCCAGGCATCCATGCTTAGACACCTGCTCTCGAGTCTTTCCGTATGGGGCCTCCTGGAACCATCCAATAGCACTCGACTTTCGTGCAGAAGGAAACCTTGAGGTTTGGAGTAGTTCACAAATCCCATCGTAGGCAAACCTTCCTGGCCTCATGAGGCCCCCACACCATTCAGGAAGAGGCCATGCTGGACAAAAACTCTAGCCTGAGGCACGTCTCAGAGTTGAAATGACCTCAGTGCAGGAGATCTCGATTCAGCCTCTCAGAGTGGGCCTGCCGTGCCATCGGTCCCAAACCTCACGCTAGCTTGTGTTTCCAGACTTCCTTCCTCACACTCCTGGCAAACAAGCCCTCCGGACTAGGAACTCCAGAACCACAACCCAGCCCAGGGTCTGCCCAAGGGAAGAAAAACGTTTCCCTGTGGGGCTCTCTCCAGAAAACCCAGATGAGGATTAACCTGCTCGGGCCTCGACGGTACCCGAACTGGATAGGCTGCTCTGGGCACTCATGCTCTGTCTGACACAGCCTGAAGCCAGACGTCCAGACAGACAAGGAGACAGCTGGCCGCACACCCAGCACTTCGGACACGCCATGGTCTTATGCCGTCACCTCTTCCTAACCTTGGTTTTCAGATATCTGAACCTAGACATTATATCAATTCTCCACACAGCTGGGTATCGCAAGCACAACACAGAACTCCTCCTTCCCCGTGGCTGTAAAGCTTGCTCTTGGCATGGAGTCACACCTTCAGGGTGGGAGAAACCTTCCTGGTCCCTGATGGCACGCCCAAACTTGAGGGCAGCTTGGGCACAAATTCACACTCTGACCCTCAGCATGAGCCCCATGTCAAAGAAAGGCCTGTCAGGGCCTGGGCCAAGAGCCCGCATATGGGGCTTGCCAAGCCCCTATGCACCCAATCCTCACCAGTGTTTGAGTTTTCCAGTCCCCCTGCCCGTACCTGGGGCTCTGCTCTGGAATCCCTTTCCTGGAGAGACACGTGAGCCAGACAACACGACTCCACCCTTCCCACAAAATGACCCCAAACTCTTGGGAGCTGGGACAAATCCCCAGAGAGGGATACTCGTCCACAGTCCCTGAGGCCACCCCTCCAATCCACGGCTATCTCGGACACAACATCCAGAGACAAAAGCCTGAAGGAACGCCTCCCACTCGCCCTTGTTTCAGAGGCCCAGGAGCTCCCTCTCGGGCTGTACATCCGGCCTGCCATACCCTAGGCGCCACTCATAAGCTGAGTTTGTGTTTTCAGACTTCTGTGCCCTCAGCCTGGACCCACACAACCGCCAGGCTAGGGCCTCTGGAGCCACAGCGAAAGATTGTGCCTGCCCTCTCCAAGGAAATTGTGCCCAATCCATTGACCACAACCCTACAGGTTAGGGAAAAGCTCCAAGGCCCCTGAGGCCATCAATAGTGTAGGCCACCCTGGACTAAGAGGGGCTCTCTGACACCAGCGGAGCAACTATCTCCACTTAGACTCTCAGACAGTGTCCCCAGAGACAGAAGGTTGAAATGGACAGGCCCCCAGGCCCTAATCTGAACCTTAGCTCTGGTTTCCATGTGTCCGTCCTCAGAGGTCTGTTTTCGTAGACCAGCACACGGGGCTTTTCTGAGGCACCAAACCAAACCTCTCTCGCCTCCACATGGGGAGCTTACTTACTGGGGATGTATCAAACCCTTCAGGTAGGAGAGTTCCGCAGGGCCACTGAACAACCAGCACATTCCAAGGTTTCCATGGACCCAAACGCACATTATGACGCATCCTCAGGAGAGGCCATTTCAACTCAGCCCCCTGGTTAGCGTGCCCCAGGGGCAGCAGATCAAACATATCTTGTGGCTAATGGCCAATGGGAATGCGAGGCATGCTGTACAGGGATCCATCCTTCGAACCGTGCTCTCCAGTCCTTCCGTATGGTATGTCCTGGAGCCATGCAACAGGACTCGAATGTCCCACAGAAGGAAACCTGGTGGTTTGGGGCAACCTCCAAACTCAGCGTGGGAAAACTTCCTTGGCCTCATGAGGCCCCCGCTTCATGAAGGTGCCATCATGGACACATACTCCAGCCTCAGCCAACGTCTGATCCTCAGCCTGACTTCAGATGCAGGAGATTTTGATTCAGCCTCTGCCTAGTGGGCCTGCTCTGCCCTTGGCTCCAATCCTCACTTTAGCTTGTGTTCCTAGACTTCCGTCCTCACACTCCTGGCCCACAAACCCTCCCTTCTGGGAATTCTGGGGCCACAATGAAGCACTCCGCCTGCCTCCCAGGAGAAAAACTTTGTCTATGGTGCTGCCCAGGAACCCCAAATGAGGATCAAACTGCTTGGCCCTCGGTAACACCCAAATTGCATAGGCTACCTTAAACACTGATGCTCTGTCGCAAATAGCCTGAGCCCAGACCTTCCAACAGACACCGACACAGCTGGCTGCACACCCAGCACATTGGACCCGCCACTGCCTTAGGCCACCATCCATTCCCAACCTGGGTTTTCAGTCATCAGAACCTAGACCTTATCTCCAATCCCTGCACAGGGCAGAACCTGATGCACAAGTCAGAACCCCTCCTTCCCCATGGCAAGAAACCTTGCTGCTGGCAGTGAGTCAAACCTTCAGTGTAGGAGAAAACGGCATGGCCCATGAGGCCACGCCCATGTGTGAGGGCCGCCTTGGGCACAAACACACATTGTGACCCTCAGCGTGAGTACCTTATTCAAGTAACGCCTCTCAGTGATTGGACCAAGAGCCCGCATATGTGGCTTGCCATGCCCATAGGCACGCAGGACTAACTAGATGGTGTGTATTCCAGTTGAGGGAACCCACTGCTGTGCTCTAGAGTCCCTCTCCTGGGGGGTCCCCTGTGGCAGAAAACAGTACTCTTCCCTTCCCACAGAATGAACCCAAACACTTGGGAGCTTGGACAATCCCCCGAGAGGAAGGCTCTTCCTCGGCCCCTGAAGCAACCCCTACCCTGAACGGCCACTGTGAACGCAACACCCAGAGACAAAAGCCTGAGCGACTGCCTCCCACTTGCCCTCCTTTGATATCCAGAGGATCTCCCCTCTCGGACTGGAGATCAGCCCTGCCATTACCTTGGCCCCTACCTGAGCCAAGTTTGCTTTTTCAGACATCTGTCCCCACAGCCCTGGCAAACACAGCCTCTAGGCTGGGTCCTCTGGAGCCATACCACAGGACCATGCCTGCTCTCTCCTGGGAAACTCTGTCCATTCCTTTGGCCACACACCTCCAGAATATGAGAAACCTCAAGGCCCCCGAGGACATACCATTACCGGGAGCCTCCCTGCACATACAGGGGCCTTCGGACTCAAGCGGAGCTGCTACCTCCATGAAGGCATGCACACCGATGTCAACAGAGATAGAAGGTTGAGCCGGACAGGCCCTTAGGCCCTAATCTCAACTCTTGCTTTGTTTTCCAGGTGTCACTCCTCAGAGGCTTTGGTTCGAAGAACAGGATATGGGGCTTTCCTGAGGCACTGAACAGAACTTCTCTCGTCTCCACATGGGAAGCTTCCTTGTTGGAGCCGTGTCAAACACCTCAGGTTGGAGAATCCTGCAGAGTCCCTGAGCCACCTCCACATTCCAAGGTCTCCCAGGCCACCAAGCCACAGTAGGACTCATCTTCAGGAGAGTCCATTTCAACTCTCCCCTCTGGGTAGCTCACCCAGGAGCCCGCAGATTGAGCCTGCCTTGTCCTGACTAAAGAGTGGGGATATGAGGTGGCGTTCCCAGGCATCCATGCTTAGACACCTGCTCTCGAGTCTTTCCGTATGGGGCCTCCTGGAACCATCCAATAGCACTCGACTTTCGTGCAGAAGGAAACCTTGAGGTTTGGAGTAGTTCACAAATCCCATCGTAGGCAAACCTTCCTGGCCTCATGAGGCCCCCACACCATTCAGGAAGAGGCCATGCTGGACAAAAACTCTAGCCTGAGGCACGTCTCAGAGTTGAAATGACCTCAGTGCAGGAGATCTCGATTCAGCCTCTCAGAGTGGGCCTGCCGTGCCATCGGTCCCAAACCTCACGCTAGCTTGTGTTTCCAGACTTCCTTCCTCACACTCCTGGCAAACAAGCCCTCCGGACTAGGAACTCCAGAACCACAACCCAGCCCAGGGTCTGCCCAAGGGAAGAAAAACGTTTCCCTGTGGGGCTCTCTCCAGAAAACCCAGATGAGGATCAACCTGCTCGGGCCTCGACGGTACCCGAATTGGATAGGCTGCTCTGGGCACTCATGCTCTGTCTGACACAGCCTGAAGCCAGACGTCCAGACAGACAAGGAGACAGCTGGCCGCACACCCAGCACTTCGGACACGCCATGGTCTTATGCCGTCACCTCTTCCTAACCTTGGTTTTCAGATATCTGAACCTAGACATTATATCAATTCTCCACACAGCTGGGTATCGCAAGCACAACACAGAACTCCTCCTTCCCCGTGGCTGTAAAGCTTGCTCTTGGCATGGAGTCACACCTTCAGGGTGGGAGAAACCTTCCTGGTCCCTGATGGCACGCCCAAACTTGAGGGCAGCTTGGGCACAAATTCACACTCTGACCCTCAGCATGAGCCCCATGTCAAAGAAAGGCCTGTCAGGGCCTGGGCCAAGAGCCCGCATATGGGGCTTTCGAAGCCCCTATGCACCCAATCCTCACCAGTGTTTGAGTTTTCCAGTCGCCCCGCCCGTACCTGGGGCTCTGCTCTGGAATCCCTTTCTTGGAGAGACACGTGAGCCAAACAACACGACTCCACCCTTCCCACAAAATGACCCCAAACTCTTGGGAGCTGGGACAAATCCCCAGAGAGGGATACTCGTCCACAGTCCCTGAGGCCACCCCTCCAATCCACGGCTATCTCGGACACAACATCCAGAGACAAAAGCCTGAAGGAACGCCTCCCACTCGCCCTAGTTTCAGAGGCCCAGGAGCTCCCTCTCGGGCTGTACATCCGGCCTGTCATACCCTAGGCGCCACTCATAAGCTGAGTTTGTGTTTTCAGACTTCTGTGCCCTCAGCCTGGACCCACACAACCGCCAGGCTAGGGCCTCTGGAGCCACAGCGAAAGATTGTGCCTGCCCTCTCCAAGGAAATTGTGCCCAATCCATTGACCACAACCCTACAGGTTAGGGAAAAGCTCCAAGGCCCCTGAGGCCATCAATAGTGTAGGCCACCCTGGACTAAGAGGGGCTCTCTGACACCAGCGGAGCAACTATCTCCACTTAGACTCTCAGACAGTGTCCCCAGAGACAGAAGGTTGAAATGGACAGGCCCCCAGGCCCTAATCTGAACCTTAGCTCTGGTTTCCATGTGTCCGTCCTCAGAGGTCTGTTTTCGTAGACCAGCACACGGGGCTTTTCTGAGGCACCAAACCAAACCTCTCTCGCCTCCACATGGGGAGCTTATTTACTGGGGATGTATCAAACCCTTCAGGTAGGAGAGTTCCGCAGGGCCACTGAACAACCAGCACATTCCAAGGTTTCCATGGACCCAAACGCACATTATGACGCATCCTCAGGAGAGGCCATTTCAACTCAGCCCCCTGGTTAGCGTGCCCCAGAGGCAGCAGATCAAACATATCTTGTGGCTAATGGCCAATGGGAATGCGAGGCATGCTGTACAGGGATCCATCCTTCGAACCGTGCTCTCCAGTCCTTCCGTATGGTATGTCCTGGAGCCATGCAACAGGACTCGAATGTCCCACAGAAGGAAACCTGGTGGTTTGGGGCAACCTCCAAACTCAGCGTGGGAAAACTTCCTTGGCCTCATGAGGCCCCCGCTTCATGAAGGTGCCATCATGGACACATACTCCAGCCTCAGCCAACGTCTGATCCTCAGCCTGACTTCAGATGCAGGAGATTTTGATTCAGCCTCTGCCTAGTGGGCCTGCTCTGCCCTTGGCTCCAATCCTCACTTTAGCTTGTGTTCCTAGACTTCCGTCCTCACACTCCTGGCCCACAAACCCTCCCTTCTGGGAATTCTGGGGCCACAATGAAGCACTCCGCCTGCCTCCCTGGAGAAAAACTTTGTCTATGGTGCTGCCCAGAAACCCCAAATGAGGATCAAACTGCTTGGCCCTCGGCAACACCCCAATTGCATAGGCTACATTAAACACTGATGCTCTGTCGCAAATAGCCTGAGCCCAGACCTTCCAACAGACACCGACACAGCTGGCTGCACACCCAGCACATTGGACCCGCCACTGCCTTAGGCCACCATCCATTCCCAACCTGGGTTTTCAGTCATCAGAACCTAGACCTTATCTCCAATCCCTGCACAGGGCGGAACCTGATGCACAAGTCAGAACCCCTCCTTCCCCATGGCAAGAAACCTTGCTGCTGGCAGTGAGTCAAACCTTCAGTGTAGGAGAAAACGGCATGGCCCATGAGGCCACGCCCATGTGTGAGGGCCGCCTTGGGCACAAACACACATTGTGACCCTCAGCGTGAGTACCTTATTCAAGTAACGCCTCTCAGTGATTGGACCAAGAGCCCGCATATGTGGCTTGCCATGCCCATAGGCACGCAGGACTAACTAGATGGTGTGTATTCCAGTTGAGGGAACCCACTGCTGTGCTCTAGAGTCCCTCTCCTGGGGGGTCCCCTGTGGCAGAAAACAGTACTCTTCCCTTCCCACAGAATGAACCCAAACACTTGGGAGCTTGGACAATCCCCCGAGAGGAAGGCTCTTCCTCGGCCCCTGAAGCAACCCCTACCCTGAACGGCCACTGTGAACGCAACACCCAGAGACAAAAGCCTGAGCGACTGCCTCCCACTTGCCCTCCTTTGATATCCAGAGGATCTCCCCTCTCGGACTGGAGATCAGGCCTGCCATTACCTTGGCCCCTACCTGAGCCAAGTTTGCTTTTTCAGACATCTGTCCCCACAGCCCTGGCAAACACAGCCTCTAGGCTGTGTCCTCTGGAGCCATACCACAGGACCATGCCTGCTCTCTCCTGGGAAACTCTGTCCATTCCTTTGGCCACACACCTCCAGAATATGAGAAACCTCAAGGCCCCCGAGGACATACCATTACCGGGAGCCTCCCTGCACACACAGGGGCCTTCGGACTCAAGCGGAGCTGCTACCTCCATGAAGGCATGCACACCGATGTCAACAGAGATAGAAGGTTGAGCCGGACAGGCCCTTAGGCCCTAATCTCAACTCTTGCTTTGTTTTCCAGGTGTCACTCCTCAGAGGCTTTGGTTCGAAGAACAGGATATGGGGCTTTCCTGAGGCACTGAACAGAACTTCTCTCGTCTCCACATGGGAAGCTTCCTTGTTGGAGCCGTGTCAAACACCTCAGGTTGGAGAATCCTGCAGAGTCCCTGAGCCACCTCCACATTCCAAGGTCTCCCAGGCCACCAAGCCACAGTAGGACTCATCTTCAGGAGAGTCCATTTCAACTCTCCCCTCTGGGTAGCTCACCCAGGAGCCCGCAGATTGAGCCTGCCTTGTCCTGACTAAAGAGTGGGAATATGAGGTGGCGTTCCCAGGCATCCATGCTTAGACACCTGCTCTTGAGTCTTTCCGTATGGGGCCTCCTGGAACCATCCAATAGCACTCGACTTTCGTGCAGAAGGAAACCTTGAGGTTTGGAGTAGTTCACAAATCCCATCGTAGGCAAACCTTCCTGGCCTCATGAGGCCCCCACACCATTCAGGAAGAGGCCATGCTGGACAAAAACTCTAGCCTGAGGCACGTCTCAGAGTTGAAATGACCTCAGTGCAGGAGATCTCGATTCAGCCTCTCAGAGTGGGCCTGCCGTGCCATCGGTCCCAAACCTCACGCTAGCTTGTGTTTCCAGACTTCCTTCCTCACACTCCTGGCAAACAAGCCCTCCGGACTAGGAACTCCAGAACCACAACCCAGCCCAGGGTCTGCCCAAGGGAAGAAAAACGTTTCCCTGTGGGGCTCTCTCCAGAAAACCCAGATGAGGATCAACCTGCTCGGGCCTCGACGGTACCCGAACTGGATAGGCTGCTCTGGGCACTCATGCTCTGTCTGACACAGCCTGAAGCCAGACGTCCAGACAGACAAGGAGACAGCTGGCCGCACACCCAGCACTTCGGACACGCCATGGTCTTATGCCGTCACCTCTTCCTAACCTTGGTTTTCAGATATCTGAACCTAGACATTATATCAATTCTCCACACAGCTGGGTATCGCAAGCACAACACAGAACTCCTCCTTCCCCGTGGCTGTAAAGCTTGCTCTTGGCATGGAGTCACACCTTCAGGGTGGGAGAAACCTTCCTGGTCCCTGATGGCACGCCCAAACTTGAGGGCAGCTTGGGCACAAATTCACACTCTGACCCTCAGCATGAGCCCCATGTCAAAGAAAGGCCTGTCAGGGCCTGGGCCAAGAGCCCGCATATGGGGCTTGCGAAGCCCCTATGCACCCAATCCTCACCAGTGTTTGAGTTTTCCAGTCGCCCCGCCCGTACCTGGGGCTCTGCTCTGGAATCCCTTTCTTGGAGAGACACGTGAGCCAGACAACACGACTCCACCCTTCCCACAAAATGACCCCAAACTCTTGGGAGCTGGGACAAATCCCCAGAGAGGGATACTCGTCCACAGTCCCTGAGGCCACCCCTCCAATCCACGGCTATCTCGGACACAACATCCAGAGACAAAAGCCTGAAGGAACGCCTCCCACTCGCCCTAGTTTCAGAGGCCCAGGAGCTCCCTCTCGGGCTGTACATCCGGCCTGCCATACCCTAGGCGCCACTCATAAGCTGAGTTTGTGTTTTCAGACTTCTGTGCCCTCAGCCTGGACCCACACAACCGCCAGGCTAGGGCCTCTGGAGCCACAGCGAAAGATTGTGCCTGCCCTCTCCAAGGAAATTGTGCCCAATCCATTGACCACAACCCTACAGGTTAGGGAAAAGCTCCAAGGCCCCTGAGGCCATCAATAGTGTAGGCCACCCTGGACTAAGAGGGGCTCTCTGACACCAGCGGAGCAACTATCTCCACTTAGACTCTCAGACAGTGTCCGCAGAGACAGAAGGTTGAAATGGACAGGCCCCCAGGCCCTAATCTGAACCTTAGCTCTGGTTTCCATGTGTCCGTCCTCAGAGGTCTGTTTTCGTAGACCAGCACACGGGGCTTTTCTGAGGCACCAAACCAAACCTCTCTCGCCTCCACATGGGGAGCTTTTTTACTGGGGATGTATCAAACCCTTCAGGTAGGAGAGTTCCGCAGGGCCACTGAACAACCAGCACATTCCAAGGTTTCCATGGACCCAAACGCACATTATGACGCATCCTCAGGAGAGGCCATTTCAACTCAGCCCCCTGGTTAGCGTGCCCCAGAGGCAGCAGATCAAACATATCTTGTGGCTAATGGCCAATGGGAATGCGAGGCATGCTGTACAGGGATCCATCCTTCGAACCGTGCTCTCCAGTCCTTCCGTATGGTATGTCCTGGAGCCATGCAACAGGACTCGAATGTCCCACAGAAGGAAACCTGGTGGTTTGGGGCAACCTCCAAACTCAGCGTGGGAAAACTTCCTTGGCCTCATGAGGCCCCCGCTTCATGAAGGTGCCATCATGGACACATACTCCAGCCTCAGCCAACGTCTGATCCTCAGCCTGACTTCAGATGCAGGAGATTTTGATTCAGCCTCTGCCTAGTGGGCCTGCTCTGCCCTTGGCTCCAATCCTCACTTTAGCTTGTGTTCCTAGACTTCCGTCCTCACACTCCTGGCCCACAAACCCTCCCTTCTGGGAATTCTGGGGCCACAATGAAGCACTCCGCCTGCCTCCCAGGAGAAAAACTTTGTCTATGGTGCTGCCCAGAAACCCCAAATGAGGATCAAACTGCTTGGCCCTCGGCAACACCCCAATTGCATAGGCTACCTTAAACACTGATGCTCTGTCGCAAATAGCCTGAGCCCAGACCTTCCAACAGACACCGACACAGCTGGCTGCACACCCAGCACATTGGACCCGCCACTGCCTTAGGCCACCATCCATTCCCAACCTGGGTTTTCAGTCATCAGAACCTAGACCTTATCTCCAATCCCTGCACAGGGCGGAACCTGATGCACAAGTCAGAACCCCTCCTTCCCCATGGCAAGAAACCTTGCTGCTGGCAGTGAGTCAAACCTTCAGTGTAGGAGAAAACGGCATGGCCCATGAGGCCACGCCCATGTGTGAGGGCCGCCTTGGGCACAAACACACATTGTGACCCTCAGCGTGAGTACCTTATTCAAGTAACGCCTCTCAGTGATTGGACCAAGAGCCCGCATATGTGGCTTGCCATGCCCATAGGCACGCAGGACTAACTAGATGGTGTGTATTCCAGTTGAGGGAACCCACTGCTGTGCTCTAGAGTCCCTCTCCTGGGGGGTCCCCTGTGGCAGAAAACAGTACTCTTCCCTTCCCACAGAATGAACCCAAACACTTGGGAGCTTGGACAATCCCCCGAGAGGAAGGCTCTTCCTCGGCCCCTGAAGCAACCCCTACCCTGAACGGCCACTGTGAACGCAACACCCAGAGACAAAAGCCTGAGCGACTGCCTCCCACTTGCCCTCCTTTGATATCCAGAGGATCTCCCCTCTCGGACTGGAGATCAGGCCTGCCATTACCTTGGCCCCTACCTGAGCCAAGTTTGCTTTTTCAGACATCTGTCCCCACAGCCCTGGCAAACACAGCCTCTAGGCTGGGTCCTCTGGAGCCATACCACAGGACCATGCCTGCTCTCTCCTGGGAAACTCTGTCCATTCCTTTGGCCACACACCTCCAGAATATGAGAAACCTCAAGGCCCCCGAGGACATACCATTACCGGGAGCCTCCCTGCACACACAGGGGTCTTCGGACACAAGCGGAGCTGCTACCTCCATGAAGGCATGCACACCGATGTCAACAGAGATAGAAGGTTGAGCCGGACAGGCCCTTAGGCCCTAATCTCAACTCTTGCTTTGTTTTCCAGGTGTCACTCCTCAGAGGCTTTGGTTCGAAGAACAGGATATGGGGCTTTCCTGAGGCACTGAACAGAACTTCTCTCGTCTCCACATGGGAAGCTTCCTTGTTGGAGCCGTGTCAAACACCTCAGGTTGGAGAATCCTGCAGAGTCCCTGAGCCACCTCCACATTCCAAGGTCTCCCAGGCCACCAAGCCACAGTAGGACTCATCTTCAGGAGAGTCCATTTCAACTCTCCCCTCTGGGTAGCTCACCCAGGAGCCCGCAGATTGAGCCTGCCTTGTCCTGACTAAAGAGTGGGAATATGAGGTGGCGTTCCCAGGCATCCATGCTTAGACACCTGCTCTCGAGTCTTTCCGTATGGGGCCTCCTGGAACCATCCAATAGCACTCGACTTTCGTGCAGAAGGAAACCTTGAGGTTTGGAGTAGTTCACAAATCCCATCGTAGGCAAACCTTCCTGGCCTCATGAGGCCCCCACACCATTCAGGAAGAGGCCATGCTGGACAAAAACTCTAGCCTGAGGCACGTCTCAGAGTTGAAATGACCTCAGTGCAGGAGATCTCGATTCAGCCTCTCAGAGTGGGCCTGCCGTGCCATCGGTCCCAAACCTCACGCTAGCTTGTGTTTCCAGACTTCCTTCCTCACACTCCTGGCAAACAAGCCCTCCGGACTAGGAACTCCAGAACCACAACCCAGCCCAGGGTCTGCCCAAGGGAAGAAAAACGTTTCCCTGTGGGGCTCTCTCCAGAAAACCCAGATGAGGATCAACCTGCTCGGGCCTCGACGGTACCCGAACTGGATAGGCTGCTCTGGGCACTCATGCTCTGTCTGACACAGCCTGAAGCCAGACGTCCAGACAGACAAGGAGACAGCTGGCCGCACACCCAGCACTTCGGACACGCCATGGTCTTATGCCGTCACCTCTTCCTAACCTTGGTTTTCAGATATCTGAACCTAGACATTATATCAATTCTCCACACAGCTGGGTATCGCAAGCACAACACAGAACTCCTCCTTCCCCGTGGCTGTAAAGCTCGCTCTTGGCATGGAGTCACACCTTCAGGGTGGGAGAAACCTTCCTGGTCCCTGATGGCACGCCCAAACTTGAGGGCTGCTTGGGCACAAATTCACACTCTGACCCTCAGCATGAGCCCCATGTCAAAGAAAGGCCTGTCAGGGCCTGGGCCAAGAGCCCGCATATTGGGCTTGCCAAGCCCCTATGCACCCAATCCTCACCAGTGTTTGAGTTTTCCAGTCGCCCCGCCCGTACCTGGGGCTCTGCTCTGGAATCCCTTTCCTGGAGAGACACGTGAGCCAGACAACACGACTCCACCCTTCCCACAAAATGACCCCAAACTCTTGGGAGCTGGGACAAATCCCCAGAGAGGGATACTCGTCCACAGTCCCTGAGGCCACCCCTCCAATCCACGGCTATCTCGGACACAACATCCAGAGACAAAAGCCTGAAGGAACGCCTCCCACTCGCCCTAGTTTCAGAGGCCCAGGAGCTCCCTCTCGGGCTGTACATCCGGCCTGCCATACCCTAGGCGCCACTCATAAGCTGAGTTTGTGTTTTCAGACTTCTGTGCCCTCAGCCTGGACCCACACAACCGCCAGGCTAGGGCCTCTGGAGCCACAGCGAAAGATTGTGCCTGCCCTCTCCAAGGAAATTGTGCCCAATCCATTGACCACAACCCTACAGGTTAGGGAAAAGCTCCAAGGCCCCTGAGGCCATCAATAGTGTAGGCCACCCTGGACTAAGAGGGGCTCTCTGACACCAGCGGAGCAACTATCTCCACTTACACTCTCAGACAGTGTCCCCAGAGACAGAAGGTTGAAATGGACAGGCCCCCAGGCCCTAATCTGAACCTTAGCTCTGGTTTCCATGTGTCCGTCCTCAGAGGTCTGTTTTCGTAGACCAGCACACGGGGCTTTTCTGAGGCACCAAACCAAACCTCTCTCGCCTCCACATGGGGAGCTTACTTACTGGGGATGTATCAAACCCTTCAGGTAGGAGAGTTCCGCAGGGCCACTGAACAACCAGCACATTCCAAGGTTTCCATGGACCCAAACGCACATTATGACGCATCCTCAGGAGAGGCCATTTCAACTCAGCCCCCTGGTTAGCGTGCCCCAGAGGCAGCAGATCAAACATATCTTGTGGCTAATGGCCAATGGGAATGCGAGGCATGCTGTACAGGGATCCATCCTTCGAACCGTGCTCTCCAGTCCTTCCGTATGGTATGTCCTGGAGCCATGCAACAGGACTCGAATGTCCCACAGAAGGAAACCTGGTGGTTTGGGGCAACCTCCAAACTCAGCGTGGGAAAACTTCCTTGGCCTCATGAGGCCCCCGCTTCATGAAGGTGCCATCATGGACACATACTCCAGCCTCAGCCAACGTCTGATCCTCAGCCTGACTTCAGATGCAGGAGATTTTGATTCAGCCTCTGCCTAGTGGGCCTGCTCTGCCCTTGGCTCCAATCCTCACTTTAGCTTGTGTTCCTAGACTTCCGTCCTCACACTCCTGGCCCACAAACCCTCCCTTCTGGGAATTCTGGGGCCACAATGAAGCACTCCGCCTGCCTCCCAGGAGAAAAACTTTGTCTATGGTGCTGCCCAGGAACCCCAAATGAGGATCAAACTGCTTGGCCCTCGGTAACACCCCAATTGCATAGGCTACCTTAAACACTGATGCTCTGTCGCAAATAGCCTGAGCCCAGACCTTCCAACAGACACCGACACAGCTGGCTGCACACCCAGCACATTGGACCCGCCACTGCCTTAGGCCACCATCCATTCCCAACCTGGGTTTTCAGTCATCAGAACCTAGACCTTATCTCCAATCCCTGCACAGGGCGGAACCTGATGCACAAGTCAGAACCCCTCCTTCCCCATGGCAAGAAACCTTGCTGCTGGCAGTGAGTCAAACCTTCAGTGTAGGAGAAAACGGCATGGCCCATGAGGCCACGCCCATGTGTGAGGGCCGCCTTGGGCACAAACACACATTGTGACCCTCAGCGTGAGTACCTTATTCAAGTAACGCCTCTCAGTGATTGGACCAAGAGCCCGCATATGTGGCTTGCCATGCCCATAGGCACGCAGGACTAACTAGATGGTGTGTATTCCAGTTGAGGGAACCCACTGCTGTGCTCTAGAGTCCCTCTCCTGGGGGGTCCCCTGTGGCAGAAAACAGTACTCTTCCCTTCCCACAGAATGAACCCAAACACTTGGGAGCTTGGACAATCCCCCGAGAGGAAGGCTCTTCCTCGGCCCCTGAAGCAACCCCTACCCTGAACGGCCACTGTGAACGCAACACCCAGAGACAAAAGCCTGAGCGACTGCCTCCCACTTGCCCTCCTTTGATATCCAGAGGATCTCCCCTCTCGGACTGGAGATCAGGCCTGCCATTACCTTGGCCCCTACCTGAGCCAAGTTTGCTTTTTCAGACATCTGTCCCCACAGCCCTGGCAAACACAGCCTCTAGGCTGGGTCCTCTGGAGCCATACCACAGGACCATGCCTGCTCTCTCCTGGGAAACTCTGTCCATTCCTTTGGCCACACACCTCCAGAATATGAGAAACCTCAAGGCCCCCGAGGACATACCATTACCGGGAGCCTCCGTGCACACACAGGGGCCTTCGGACACAAGCGGAGCTGCTACCTCCATGAAGGCATGCACACAGATGTCAACAGAGATAGAAGGTTGAGCCGGTCAGGCCCTTAGGCCCTAATCTCAACTCTTGCTTTGTTTTCCAGGTGTCACTCCTCAGAGGCTTTGGTTCGAAGAACAGGATATGGGGCTTTCCTGAGGCACTGAACAGAACTTCTCTCGTCTCCACATGGGAAGCTTCCTTGTTGGAGCCGTGTCAAACACCTCAGGTTGGAGAAACCTGCAGAGTCCCTGAGCCACCTCCACATTCCAAGGTCTCCCAGGCCACCAAGCCACAGTAGGACTCATCTTCAGGAGAGTCCATTTCAACTCTCCCCTCTGGGTAGCTCACCCAGGAGCCCGCAGATTGAGCCTGCCTTGTCCTGACTAAAGAGTGGGGATATGAGGTGGCGTTCCCAGGCATCCATGCTTAGACACCTGCTCTCGAGTCTTTCCGTATGGGGCCTCCTGGAACCATCCAATAGCACTCGACTTTCGTGCAGAAGGAAACCTTGAGGTTTGGAGTAGTTCACAAATCCCATCGTAGGCAAACCTTCCTGGCCTCATGAGGCCCCCACACCATTCAGGAAGAGGCCATGCTGGACAAAAACTCTAGCCTGAGGCACGTCTCAGAGTTGAAATGACCTCAGTGCAGGAGATCTCGATTCAGCCTCTCAGAGTGGGCCTGCCGTGCCATCGGTCCCAAACCTCACGCTAGCTTGTGTTTCCAGACTTCCTTCCTCACACTCCTGGCAAACAAGCCCTCCGGACTAGGAACTCCAGAACCACAACCCAGCCCAGGGTCTGCCCAAGGGAAGAAAAACGTTTCCCTGTGGGGCTCTCTCCAGAAAACCCAGATGAGGATCAACCTGCTCGGGCCTCGACGGTACCCGAACTGGATAGGCTGCTCTGGGCACTCATGCTCTGTCTGACACAGCCTGAAGCCAGACGTCCATACAGACAAGGAGACAGCTGGCCGCACACCCAGTACTTCGGACACGCCATGGTCTTATGCCGTCACCTCTTCCTAACCTTGGTTTTCAGATATCTGAACCTAGACATTATATCAATTCTCCACACAGCTGGGTATCGCAAGCACAACACAGAACTCCTCCTTCCCCGTGGCTGTAAAGCTTGCTCTTGGCATGGAGTCACACCTTCAGGGTGGGAGAAACCTTCCTGGTCCCTGATGCCACGCCCAAACTTGAGTGCTGCTTGGGCACAAATTCACACTCTGACCCTCAGCATGAGCCCCATGTCAAAGAAAGGCCTGTCAGGGCCTGGGCCAAGAGCCCGCATATGGGGCTTGCCAAGCCCATCCTCATGGGCTTGCATTGCTTGCCATGCACCCAATCCTCACCAGTGTTTGAGTTTTCCAGTCGCCCCGCCCGTACCTGGGACTCTGCTCCGGAATCCCTTTCTTGGAGAGACACGTGAGCCAGACAACACGACTCCACCCTTCCCACAAAATGACCCCAAACTCTTGGGAGCTTGGACAAATCCCCAGAGAGGGATACTCGTCCACAGTCCCTGAGGCCACCCCTCCAATCCACGACTATCTCGGACACAACATCCAGAGACAAAAGCCTGAAGGAACGCCTCCCACTCGCCCTTGTTTCAGAGGCCCACGAGCTCCATCTCGGGCTGTACATCCGGCCTGCCATACCCTAGGCGCCACTCATAAGCTGAGTTTGTGTTTTCAGACTTCTGTGCCCTCAGCCTGGACCCACACAACCGCCAGGCTAGGGCCTCTGGAGCCACAGCGAAAGATTGTGCCTGCCCTCTCCAAGGAAATTGTGCCCAATCCATTGACCACAACCCTACAGGTTAGGGAAAAGCTCCAAGGCCCCTGAGGCCATCAATAGTGTAGGCCACCCTGGACTAAGAGGGGCTCTCTGACACCAGCGGAGCAACTATCTCCACTTAGACTCTCAGACAGTGTCCCCAGAGACAGAAGGTTGAAATGGACAGGCCCCCAGGCCCTAATCTGAACCTTAGCTCTGGTTTCCATGTGTCCGTCCTCAGAGGTCTGTTTTCGTAGACCAGCACACGGGGCTTTTCTGAGGCACCAAACCAAACCTCTCTCGCCTCCACATGGGAAGCTTACTTACTGGGGATGTATCAAACCCTTCAGGTAGGAGAGTTCCGCAGGGCCACTGAACAACCAGCACATTCCAAGGTTTCCATGGACCCAAACGCACATTATGACGCATCCTCAGGAGAGGCCATTTCAACTCAGCCCCCTGGTTAGCGTGCCCCAGAGGCAGCAGATCAAACATATCTTGTGGCTAATGGCCAATGGGAATGCGAGGCATGCTGTACAGGGATCCATCCTTCGAACCGTGCTCTCCAGTCCTTCCGTATGGTATGTCCTGGAGCCATGCAACAGGACTCGAATGTCCCACAGAAGGAAACCTGGTGGTTTGGAGCAACCTCCAAACTCAGCGTGGGAAAACTTCCTTGGCCTCATGAGGCCCCCGCTTCATGAAGGTGCCATCATGGACACATACTCCAGCCTCAACCAACGTCTGATCCTCAGCCTGACTTCAGATGCAGGAGATTTTGATTCAGCCTCTGCCTAGTGGGCCTGCTCTGCCCTTGGCTCCAATCCTCACTTTAGCTTGTGTTCCTAGACTTCCGTCCTCACACTCCTGGCCCACAAACCCTCCCTTCTGGGAATTCTGGGGCCACAATGAAGCACTCCGCCTGCCTCCCAGGAGAAAAACTTTGTCTATGGTGCTGCCCAGAAACCCCAAATGAGGATCAAACTGCTTGGCCCTCGGCAACACCCCAATTGCATAGGCTACCTTAAACACTGATGCTCTGTCGCAAATAGCCTGAGCCCAGACCTTCCAACAGACACCGACACAGCTGGCTGCACACCCAGCACATTGGACCCGCCACTGCCTTAGGCCACCATCCATTCCCAACCTGGGTTTTCAGTCATCAGAACCTAGACCTCTTCTCCAATCCCTGCACAGGGGGGAACCTGATGCACAAGTCAGAACCCCTCCTTCCCCATGGCAAGAAACCTTGCTGCTGGCAGTGAGTCAAACCTTCAGTGTAGGAGAAAACGGCATGGCCCATGAGGCCACGCCCATGTGTGAGGGCCGCCTTGGGCACAAACACACATTGTGACCCTCAGCGTGAGTACCTTATTCAAGTAACGCCTCTCAGTGATTGGACCAAGAGCCCGCATATGTGGCTTGCCATGCCCATAGGCACGCAGGACTAACTAGATGGTGTGTATTCCAGTTGAGGGAACCCACTGCTGTGCTCTAGAGTCCCTCTCCTGGGGGGTCCCCTGTGGCAGAAAACAGTACTCTTCCCTTCCCACAGAATGAACCCAAACACTTGGGAGCTTGGACAATCCCCCGAGAGGAAGGCTCTTCCTCGGCCCCTGAAGCAACCCCTACCCTGAACGGCCACTGTGAACGCAACACCCAGAGACAAAAGCCTGAGCGACTGCCTCCCACTTGCCCTCCTTTGATATCCAGAGGATCTCCCCTCTCGGACTGGAGATCAGGCCTGCCATTACCTTGGCCCCTACCTGAGCCAAGTTTGCTTTTTCAGACATCTGTCCCCACAGCCCTGGCAAACACAGCCTCTAGGCTGGGTCCTCTGGAGCCATACCACAGGACCATGCCTGCTCTCTCCTGGGAAACTCTGTCCATTCCTTTGGCCACACACCTCCAGAATATGAGAAACCTCAAGGCCCCCGAGGACATACCATTACCGGGAGCCTCCCTGCACACACAGGGGCCTTCGGACACAAGCGGAGCTGCTACCTCCATGAAGGCATGCACACCGATGTCAACAGAGATAGAAGGTTGAGCCGGACAGGCCCTTAGGCCCTAATCTCAACTCTTGCTTTGTTTTCCAGGTGTCACTCCTCAGAGGCTTTGGTTCGAAGAACAGGATATGGGGCTTTCCTGAGGCACTGAACAGAACTTCTCTCGTCTCCACATGGGAAGCTTCCTTGTTGGAGCCGTGTCAAACACCTCAGGTTGGAGAATCCTGCAGAGTCCCTGAGCCACCTCCACATTCCAAGGTCTCCCAGGCCACCAAGCCACAGTAGGACTCATCTTCAGGAGAGTCCATTTCAACTCTCCCCTCTGGGTAGCTCACCCAGGAGCCCGCAGATTGAGCCTGCCTTGTCCTGACTAAAGAGTGGGAATATGAGGTGGCGTTCCCAGGCATCCATGCTTAGACACCTGCTCTCGAGTCTTTCCGTATGGGGCCTCCTGGAACCATCCAATAGCACTCGACTTTCGTGCAGAAGGAAACCTTGAGGTTTGGAGTAGTTCACAAATCCCATCGTAGGCAAACCTTCCTGGCCTCATGAGGCACCCACACCATTCAGGAAGAGGCCATGCTGGACAAAAACTCTAGCCTGAGGCACGTCTCAGAGTTGAAATGACCTCAGTGCAGGAGATCTCGATTCAGCCTCTCAGAGTGGGCCTGCCGTGCCATCGGTCCCAAACCTCACGCTAGCTTGTGTTTCCAGACTTCCTTCCTCACACTCCTGGCAAACAAGCCCTCCGGACTAGGAACTCCAGAACCACAACCCAGCCCAGGGTCTGCCCAAGGGAAGAAAAACGTTTCCCTGTGGGGCTCTCTCCAGAAAACCCAGATGAGGATCAACCTGCTCGGGCCTCGACGGTACCCGAACTGGATAGGCTGCTCTGGGCACTCATGCTCTGTCTGACACAGCCTGAAGCCAGACGTCCAGACAGACAAGGAGACAGCTGGCCGCACACCCAGCACTTCGGACACGCCATGGTCTTATGCCGTCACCTCTTCCTAACCTTGGTTTTCAGATATCTGAACCTAGACATTATATCAATTCTCCACACAGCTGGGTATCGCAAGCACAACACAGAACTCCTCCTTCCCCATGGCTGTAAAGCTTGCTCTTGGCATGGAGTCACACCTTCAGGGTGGGAGAAACCTTCCTGGTCCCTGATGGCACGCCCAAACTTGAGGGCTGCTTGGGCACAAATTCACACTCTGACCCTCAGCATGAGCCCCATGTCAAAGAAAGGCCTGTCAGGGCCTGGGCCAAGAGCCCGCATATGGGGCTTGCCAAGCCCCTATGCACCCAATCCTCACCAGTGTTTGAGTTTTCCAGTCGCCCCGCCCGTACCTGGGGCTCTGCTCTGGAATCCCTTTCTTGGAGAGACACGTGAGCCAGACAACACGACTCCACCCTTCCCACAAAATGACCCCAAACTCTTGGGAGCTGGGACAAATCCCCAGAGAGGGATACTCGTCCACAGTCCCTGAGGCCACCCCTCCAATCCACGGCTATCTCGGACACAACATCCAGAGACAAAAGCCTGAAGGAACGCCTCCCACTCGCCCTTGTTTCAGAGGCCCAGGAGCTCCCTCTCGGGCTGTACATCCGGCCTGCCATACCCTAGGCGCCACTCATAAGCTGAGTTTGTGTTTTCAGACTTCTGTGCCCTCAGCCTGGACCCACACAACCGCCAGGCTAGGGCCTCTGGAGCCACAGCGAAAGATTGTGCCTGCCCTCTCCAAGGAAATTGTGCCCAATCCATTGACCACAACCCTACAGGTTAGGGAAAAGCTCCAAGGCCCCTGAGGCCATCAATAGTGTAGGCCACCCTGGACTAAGAGGGGCTCTCTGACACCAGCGGAGCAACTATCTCCACTTAGACTCTCAGACAGTGTCCCCAGAGACAGAAAGTTGAAATGGACAGGCCCCCAGGCCCTAATCTGAACCTTAGCTCTGGTTTCCATGTGTCCGTCCTCAGAGGTCTGTTTTCGTAGACCAGCACACGGGGCTTTTCTGAGGCACCAAACCAAACCTCTCTCGCCTCCACATGGGGAGCTTACTTACTGGGGATGTATCAAACCCTTCAGGTAGGAGAGTTCCGCAGGGCCACTGAACAACCAGCACATTCCAAAGTTTCCATGGACCCAAACGCACATTATGACGCATCCTCAGGAGAGGCCATTTCAACTCAGCCCCCTGGTTAGCGTGCCCCAGAGGCAGCAGATCAAACATATCTTGTGGCTAATGGCCAATGGGAATGCGAGGCATGCTGTACAGGGATCCATCCTTCGAACCGTGCTCTCCAGTCCTTCCGTATGGTATGTCCTGGAGCCATGCAACAGGACTCGAATGTCCCACAGAAGGAAACCTGGTGGTTTGGGGCAACCTCCAAACTCAGCGTGGGAAAACTTCCTTGGCCTCATGAGGCCCCCGCTTCATGAAGGTGCCATCATGGACACATACTCCAGCCTCAGCCAACGTCTGATCCTCAGCCTGACTTCAGATGCAGGAGATTTTGATTCAGCCTCTGCCTAGTGGGCCTGCTCTGCCCTTGGCTCCAATCCTCACTTTAGCTTGTGTTCCTAGACTTCCGTCCTCACACTCCTGGCCCACAAACCCTCCCTTCTGGGAATTCTGGGGCCACAATGAAGCACTCCGCCTGCCTCCCAGGAGAAAAACTTTGTCTATGGTGCTGCCCAGAAACCCCAAATGAGGATCAAACTGCTTGGCCCTCGGCAACACCCCAATTGCATAGGCTACCTTAAACACTGATGCTCTGTTGCAAATAGCCTGAGCCCAGACCTTCCAACAGACACCGACACAGCTGGCTGCACACCCAGCACATTGGACCCGCCACTGCCTTAGGCCACCATCCATTCCCAACCTGGGTTTTCAGTCATCAGAACCTAGACCTCTTCTCCAATCCCTGCACAGGGGGGAACCTGATGCACAAGTCAGAACCCCTCCTTCCCCATGGCAAGAAACCTTGCTGCTGGCAGTGAGTCAAACCTTCAGTGTAGGAGAAAACGGCATGGCCCATGAGGCCACGCCCATGTGTGAGGGCCGCCTTGGGCACAAACACACATTGTGACCCTCAGCGTGAGTACCTTATTCAAGTAACGCCTCTCAGTGATTGGACCAAGAGCCCGCATATGTGGCTTGCCATGCCCATAGGCACGCAGGACTAACTAGATGGTGTGTATTCCAGTTGAGGGAACCCACTGCTGTGCTCTAGAGTCCCTCTCCTGGGGGGTCCCCTGTGGCAGAAAACAGTACTCTTCCCTTCCCACAGAATGAACCCAAACACTTGGGAGCTTGGACAATCCCCCGAGAGGAAGGCTCTTCCTCGGCCCCTGAAGCAACCCCTACCCTGAACGGCCACTGTGAACGCAACACCCAGAGACAAAAGCCTGAGCGACTGCCTCCCACTTGCCCTCCTTTGATATCCAGAGGATCTCCCCTCTCGGACTGGAGATCAGGCCTGCCATTACCTTGGCCCCTACCTGAGCCAAGTTTGCTTTTTCAGACATCTGTCCCCACAGCCCTGGCAAACACAGCCTCTAGGCTGGGTCCTCTGGAGCCATACCACAGGACCATGCCTGCTCTCTCCTGGGAAACTCTGTCCATTCCTTTGGCCACACACCTCCAGAATATGAGAAACCTCAAGGCCCCCGAGGACATACCATTACCGGGAGCCTCCGTGCACACACAGGGGCCTTCGGACACAAGCGGAGCTGCTACCTCCATGAAGGCATGCACACAGATGTAAACAGAGATAGAAGGTTGAGCCGGACAGGCCCTTAGGCCCTAATCTCAACTCTTGCTTTGTTTTCCAGGTGTCACTCCTCAGAGGCTTTGGTTCGAAGAACAGGATATGGGGCTTTCCTGAGGCACTGAACAGAACTTCTCTCGTCTCCACATGGGAAGCTTCCTTGTTGGAGCCGTGTCAAACACCTCAGGTTGGAGAATCCTGCAGAGTCCCTGAGCCACCTCCACATTCCAAGGTCTCCCAGGCCACCAAGCCACAGTAGGACTCATCTTCAGGAGAGTCCATTTCAACTCTCCCCTCTGGGTAGCTCACCCAGGAGCCCGCAGATTGAGCCTGCCTTGTCCTGACTAAAGAGTGGGAATATGAGGTGGCGTTCCCAGGCATCCATGCTTAGACACCTGCTCTCGAGTCTTTCCGTATGGGGCCTCCTGGAACCATCCAATAGCACTCGACTTTCGTGCAGAAGGAAACCTTGAGGTTTGGAGTAGTTCACAAATCCCATCGTAGGCAAACCTTCCTGGCCTCATGAGGCACCCACACCATTCAGGAAGAGGCCATGCTGGACAAAAACTCTAGCCTGAGGCACGTCTCAGAGTTGAAATGACCTCAGTGCAGGAGATCTCGATTCAGCCTCTCAGAGTGGGCCTGCCGTGCCATCGGTCCCAAACCTCACGCTAGCTTGTGTTTCCAGACTTCCTTCCTCACACTCCTGGCAAACAAGCCCTCCGGACTAGGAACTCCAGAACCACAACCCAGCCCAGGGTCTGCCCAAGGGAAGAAAAACGTTTCCCTGTGGGGCTCTCTCCAGAAAACCCAGATGAGGATCAACCTGCTCGGGCCTCGACGGTACCCGAACTGGATAGGCTGCTCTGGGCACTCATGCTCTGTCTGACACAGCCTGAAGCCAGACGTCCAGACAGACAAGGAGACAGCTGGCCGCACACCCAGCACTTCGGACACGCCATGGTCTTATGCCGTCACCTCTTCCTAACCTTGGTTTTCAGATATCTGAACCTAGACGTTATATCAATTCTCCACACAGCTGGGTATCGCAAGCACAACACAGAACTCCTCCTTCCCCGTGGCTGTAAAGCTTGCTCTTGGCATGGAGTCACACCTTCGGGGTGGGAGAAACCTTCCTGGTCCCTGATGCCACGCCCAAACTTGAGTGCTGCTTGGGCACAAATTCACACTCTGACCCTCAGCATGAGCCCCATGTCAAAGAAAGGCCTGTCAGGGCCTGGGCCAAGAGCCCGCATATGGGGCTTGCCAAGCCCCTATGCACCCAATCCTCACCAGTGTTTGAGTTTTCCAGTCGCCCCGCCCGTACCTGGGGCTCTGCTCTGGAATCCCTTTCTTGGAGAGACACATGAGCCAGACAACACTTTTCCACCCTTCCCACAAAATGACCCCAAACTCTTGGGAGCTGGGACAAATCCCCAGAGAGGGATACTCGTCCACAGTCCCTGAGGCCACCCCTCCAATCCACGGCTATCCTGGACACAACATCCAGAGACAAAGCCTGAAGGAACGCCTCCCACTCGCCCTTGTTTCAGAGGCCCAGGAGCTCCCTCTCGGGCTGTACATCCGGCCTGCCATACCCTAGGCGCCACTCATAAGCTGAGTTTGTGTTTTCAGACTTCTGTGCCCTCAGCCTGGACCCACACAACCGCCAGGCTAGGGCCTCTGGAGCCACAGCGAAAGATTGTGCCTGCCCTCTCCAAGGAAATTGTGCCCAATCCATTGACCACAACCCTACAGGTTAGGGAAAAGCTCCAAGGCCCCTGAGGCCATCAATAGTGTAGGCCACCCTGGACTAAGAGGGGCTCTCTGACACCAGCGGAGCAACTATCTCCACTTAGACTCTCAGACAGTGTCCCCAGAGACAGAAGGTTGAAATGGACAGGCCCCCAGGCCCTAATCTGAACCTTAGCTCTGGTTTCCATGTGTCCGTCCTCAGAGGTCTGTTTTCGTAGACCAGCACATGGGGCTTTTCTGAGGCACCAAACCAAACCTCTCTCGCCTCCACATGGGGAGCTTACTTACTGGGGATGTATCAAACCCTTCAGGTAGGAGAGTTCCGCAGGGCCACTGAACAACCAGCACATTCCAAGGTTTCCATGGACCCAAACGCACATTATGACGCATCCTCAGGAGAGGCCATTTCAACTCAGCCCCCTGGTTAGCGTGCCCCAGAGGCAGCAGATCAAACATATCTTGTGGCTAATAGCCAATGGGAATGCGAGGCATGCTGTACAGGGATCCATCCTTCGAACCGTGCTCTCCAGTCCTTCCGTATGGTATGTCCTGGAGCCATGCAACAGGACTCGAATGTCCCACAGAAGGAAACCTGGTGGTTTGGGGCAACCTCCAAACTCAGCGTGGGAAAACTTCCTTGGCCTCATGAGGCCCCCGCTTCATGAAGGTGCCATCATGGACACATACTCCAGCCTCAGCCAACGTCTGATCCTCAGCCTGACTTCAGATGCAGGAGATTTTGATTCAGCCTCTGCCTAGTGGGCCTGCTCTGCCCTTGGCTCCAATCCTCACTTTAGCTTGTGTTCCTAGACTTCCATCCTCACACTCCTGGCCCACAAACCCTCCCTTCTGGGAATTCTGGGGCCACAATGAAGCACTCCGCCTGCCTCCCAGGAGAAAAACTTTGTCTATGGTGCTGCCCAGAAACCCCAAATGAGGATCAAACTGCTTGGCCCTCGGCAACACCCCAATTGCATAGGCTACCTTAAACACTGATGCTCTGTCGCAAATAGCCTGAGCCCAGACCTTCCAACAGACACCGACACAGCTGGCTGCACACCCAGCACATTGGACCCGCCACTGCCTTAGGCCACCATCCATTCCCAACCTGGGTTTTCAGTCATCAGAACCTAGACCTTATCTCCAATCCCTGCACAGGGCGGAACCTGATGCACAAGTCAGAACCCCTCCTTCCCCATGGCAAGAAACCTTGCTGCTGGCAGTGAGTCAAACCTTCAGTGTAGGAGAAAACGGCATGGCCCATGAGGCCACGCCCATGTGTGAGGGCCGCCTTGGGCACAAACACACATTGTGACCCTCAGCGTGAGTACCTTATTCAAGTAACGCCTCTCAGTGATTGGACCAAGAGCCCGCATATGTGGCTTGCCATGCCCATAGGCACGCAGGACTAACTAGATGGTGTGTATTCCAGTTGAGGGAACCCACTGCTGTGCTCTAGAGTCCCTCTCCTGGGGGGTCCCCTGTGGCAGAAAACAGTACTCTTCCCGTCCCACAGAATGAACCCAAACACTTGGGAGATGGACAATCCCCCGAGAGGAAGGCTCTTCCTCGGCCCCTGAAGCAACCCCTACCCTGAACGGCCACTGTGAACGCAACACCCAGAGACAAAAGCCTGAGCGACTGCCTCCCACTTGCCCTCCTTTGATATCCAGAGGATCTCCCCTCTCGGACTGGAGATCAGGCCTGCCATTACCTTGGCCCCTACTTGAGCCAAGTTTGCTTTTTCAGACATCTGTCCCCACAGCCCTGGCAAACACAGCCTCTAGGCTGGGTCCTCTGGAGCCATACCACAGGACCATGCCTGCTCTCTCCTGGGAAACTCTGTCCATTCCTTTGGCCACACACCTCCAGAATATGAGAAACCTCAAGGCCCCCGAGGACATACCATTACCGGGAGCCTCCCTGCACACACAGGGGCCTTCGGACACAAGCGGAGCTGCTACCTCCATGAAGGCATGCACACAGAAGTCAACAGAGATAGAAGGTTGAGCCGGACAGGCCCTTAGGCCCTAATCTCAACTCTTGCTTTGTTTTCCAGGTGTCACTCCTCAGAGGCTTTGGTTCGAAGAACAGGATATGGGGCTTTCCTGAGGCACTGAACAGAACTTCTCTCGTCTCCACATGGGAAGCTTCCTTGTTGGAGCCGTGTCAAACACCTCAGGTTGGAGAATCCTGCAGAGTCCCTGAGCCACCTCCACATTCCAAGGTCTCCCAGGCCACCAAGCCACAGTAGGACTCATCTTCAGGAGAGTCCATTTCAACTCTCCCCTCTGGGTAGCTCACCCAGGAGCCCGCAGATTGAGCCTGCCTTGTCCTGACTAAAGAGTGGGAATATGAGGTGGCGTTCCCAGGCATCCATGCTTAGACACCTGCTCTCGAGTCTTTCCGTATGGGGCCTCCTGGAACCATCCAATAGCACTCGACTTTCGTGCAGAAGGAAACCTTGAGGTTTGGAGTAGTTCACAAATCCCATCGTAGGCAAACCTTCCTGGCCTCATGAGGCCCCCACACCATTCAGGAAGAGGCCATGCTGGACAAAAACTCTAGCCTGAGGCACGTCTCAGAGTTGAAATGACCTCAGTGCAGGAGATCTCGATTCAGCCTCTCAGAGAGGGCCTGCCGTGCCATCGGTCACAAACCTCACGCTAGCTTGTGTTTCCAGACTTCCTTCCTCACACTCCTGGCAAACAAGCCCTCCGGACTAGGAACTCCAGAACCACAACCCAGCCCAGGGTCTGCCCAAGGGAAGAAAAACGTTTCCCTGTGGGGCTCTCTCCAGAAAACCCAGATGAGGATCAACCTGCTCGGGCCTCGACGGTACCCGAACTGGATAGGCTGCTCTGGGCACTCATGCTCTGTCTGACACAGCCTGAAGCCAGACGTCCAGACAGACAAGGAGACAGCTGGCCGCACACCCAGCACTTCGGACACGCCATGGTCTTATGCCGTCACCTCTTCCTAACCTTGGTTTTCAGATATCTGAACCTAGACGTTATATCAATTCTCCACACAGCTGGGTATCGCAAGCACAACACAGAACTCCTCCTTCCCCGTGGCTGTAAAGCTTGCTCTTGGCATGGAGTCACACCTTCGGGGTGGGAGAAACCTTCCTGGTCCCTGATGCCACGCCCAAACTTGAGTGCTGCTTGGGCACAAATTCACACTCTGACCCTCAGCATGAGCCCCATGTCAAAGAAAGGCCTGTCAGGGCCTGGGCCAAGAGCCCGCATATGGGGCTTGCCAAGCCCCTATGCACCCAATCCTCACCAGTGTTTGAGTTTTCCAGTCGCCCCGCCCGTACCTGGGGCTCTGCTCTGGAATCCCTTTCTTGGAGAGACACATGAGCCAGACAACACTTTTCCACCCTTCCCACAAAATGACCCCAAACTCTTGGGAGCTGGGACATATCCCCAGAGAGGGATACTCGTCCACAGTCCCTGAGGCCACCCCTCCAATCCACGGCTATCCCGGACACAACATCCAGAGACAAAAGCCTGAAGGAACGCCTCCCACTCGCCCTTGTTTCAGAGGCCCAGGAGCTCCCTATCGGGCTGTACATCCGGCCTGCCATACCCTAGGCGCCACTCATAAGCTGAGTTTGTGTTTTCAGACTTCTGTGCCCTCAGCCTGGACCCACACAACCGCCAGGCTAGGGCCTCTGGAGCCACAGCGAAAGATTGTGCCTGCCCTCTCCAAGGAAATTGTGCCCAATCCATTGACCACAACCCTACAGGTTAGGGAAAAGCTCCAAGGCCCCTGAGGCCATCAATAGTGTAGGCCACCCTGGACTAAGAGGGGCTCTCTGACACCAGCGGAGCAACTATCTCCACTTAGACTCTCAGACAGTGACCCCAGAGACAGAAGGTTGAAATGGACAGGCCCCCAGGCCCTAATCTGAACCTTAGCTCTGGTTTCCATGTGTCCGTCCTCAGAGGTCTGTTTTCGTAGACCAGCACACGGGGCTTTTCTGAGGCACCAAACCAAACCTCTCTCGCCTCCACATGGGGAGCTTACTTACTGGGGATGTATCAAACCCTTCAGGTAGGAGAGTTCCGCAGGGCCACTGAACAACCAGCACATTCCAAGGTTTCCATGGACCCAAACGCACATTATGACGCATCCTCAGGAGAGGCCATTTCAACTCAGCCCCCTGGTTAGCGTGCCCCAGAGGCAGCAGATCAAACATATCTTGTGGCTAATGGCCAATGGGAATGCGAGGCATGCTGTACAGGGATCCATCCTTCGAACCGTGCTCTCCAGTCCTTCCGTATGGTATGTCCTGGAGCCATGCAACAGGACTCGAATGTCCCACAGAAGGAAACCTGGTGGTTTGGGGCAACCTCCAAACTCAGCGTGGGAAAACTTCCTTGGCCTCATGAGGCCCCCGCTTCATGAATTTGCCATCATGGACACATACTCCAGGCTCAGCCAACGTCTGATCCTCAGCCTGACTTCAGATGCAGGAGATTTTGATTCAGCCTCTGCCTAGTGGGCCTGCTCTGCCCTTGGCTCCAATCCTCACTTTAGCTTGTGTTCCTAGACTTCCGTCCTCACACTCCTGGCCCACAAACCCTCCCTTCTGGGAATTCTGGGGCCACAATGAAGCACTCCGCCTGCCTCCCAGGAGAAAAACTTTGTCTATGGTGCTGCCCAGAAACCCCAAATGAGGATCAAACTGCTTGGCCCTCGGCAACACCCCAAGTGCATAGGCTACCTTAAACACTGATGCTCTGTCGCAAATAGCCTGAGCCCAGACCTTCCAACAGACATCGACACAGCTGGCTGCACACCCAGCACATTGGACCCGCCACTGCCTTAGGCCACCATCCATTCCCAACCTGGGTTTTCAGTCATCAGAACCTAGACCTTATCTCCAATCCCTGCACAGGGGGGAACCTGATGCACAAGTCAGAACCCCTCCTTCACCATGGCAAGAAACCTTGCTGCTGGCAGTGAGTCAAACCTTCAGTGTAGGAGAAAACGGCATGGCCCATGAGGCCACGCCCATGTGTGAGGGCCGCCTTGGGCACAAACACACATTGTGACCCTCAGCGTGAGTACCTTATTCAAGTAACGCCTCTCAGTGATTGGACCAAGAGCCCGCATATGTGGCTTGCCATGCCCATAGGCACGCAGGACTAACTAGATGGTGTGTATTCCAGTTGAGGGAACCCACTGCTGTGCTCTAGAGTCCCTCTCCTGGGGGGTCCCGTGTGGCAGAAAACAGTACTCTTCCCTTCCCACAGAATGAACCCAAACACTTGGGAGCTTGGACAATCCCCCGAGAGGAAGGCTCTTCCTCGGCCCCTGAAGCAACCCCTACCCTGAACGGCCACTGTGAACGCAACACCCAGAGACAAAAGCCTGAGCGACTGCCTCCCACTTGCCCTCCTTTGATATCCAGAGGATCTCCCCTCTCGGACTGGTGATCAGGCCTGCCATTACCTTGGCCCCTACCTGAGCCAAGTTTGCTTTTTCAGACATCTGTCCCCACAGCCCTGGCAAACACAGCCTCTAGGCTGGGTCCTCTGGAGCCATACCACAGGACCATGCCTGCTCTCTCCTGGGAAACTCTGTCCATTCCTTTGGCCACACACCTCCAGAATATGAGAAACCTCAAGGCCCCCGAGGACATACCATTACCGGGAGCCTCCCTGCACACACAGGGGCCTTCGGACTCAAGCGGAGCTGCTACCTCCATGAAGGCATGCACACCGATGTCAACAGAGATAGAAGGTTGAGCCGGACAGGCCCTTAGGCCCTAATCTCAACTCTTGCTTTGTTTTCCAGGTGTCACTCCTCAGAGGCTTTGGTTCGAAGAACAGGATATGGGGCTTTCCTGAGGCACTGAACAGAACTTCTCTCGTCTCCACATGGGAAGCTTCCTTGTTGGAGCCGTGTCAAACACCTCAGGTTGGAGAATCCTGCAGAGTCCCTGAGCCACCTCCACATTCCAAGGTCTCCCAGGCCACCAAGCCACAGTAGGACTCATTTCAGGAGAGTACATTTCAACTCTCCCCTCTGGGTAGCTCACCCAGGAGCCCGCAGATTGAGCCTGCCTTGTCCTGACTAAAGAGTGGGAATATGAGGTGGCGTTCCCAGGCATCCATGCTTAGACACCTGCTCTCGAGTCTTTCCGTATGGGGCCTCCTGGAACCATCCAATAGCACTCGACTTTCGTGCAGAAGGAAACCTTGAGGTTTGGAGTAGTTCACAAATCCCATCGTAGGCAAACCTTCCTGGCCTCATGAGGCCCCCACACCATTCAGGAAGAGGCCATGCTGGACAAAAACTCTAGCCTGAGGCACGTCTCAGAGTTGAAATGACCTCAGTGCAGGAGATCTCGATTCAGCCTCTCAGAGTGGGCCTGCCGTGCCATCGGTCCCAAACCTCACGCTAGCTTGTGTTTTCAGACTTCCTTCCTCACACTCCTGGCAAACAAGCCCTCCGGACTAGGAACTCCAGAACCACAACCCAGCCCAGGGTCTGCCCAAGGGAAGAAAAACTTTTCCCTGTGGGGCTCTCTCCAGAAAACCCAGATGAGGATCAACCTGCTCGGGCCTCGACGGTACCCGAACTGGATAGGCTGCTCTGGGCACTCATGCTCTGTCTGACACAGCCTGAAGCCAGACGTCCAGACAGACAAGGAGACAGCTGGCCGCACACCCAGCACTTCGGACACGCCATGGTCTTATGCCGTCACCTCTTCCTAACCTTGGTTTTCAGATATCTGAACCTAGACATTATATCAATTCTCCACACAGCTGGGTATCGCAAGCACAACACAGAACTCCTCCTTCCCCGTGGCTGTAAAGCTTGCTCTTGGCATGGAGTCACACCTTCAGGGTGGGAGAAACCTTCCTGGTCCCTGATGGCACGCCCAAACTTGAGGGCTGCTTGGGCACAAATTCACACTCTGACCCTCAGCATGAGCCCCATGTCAAAGAAAGGCCTGTCAGGGCCTGGGCCAAGAGCCCGCATATGGGGCTTGCGAAGCCCCTATGCACCCAATCCTCACCAGTGTTTGAGTTTTCCAGTCGCCCCGCCCGTACCTGGGGCTCTGCTCTGGAATCCCTTTCTTGGAGAGACACATGAGCCAGACAACACGACTCCACCCTTCCCACAAAATGACCCCAAACTCTTGGGAGCTGGGACAAATCCCCAGAGAGGGATACTCGTTCACAGTCCCTGAGGCCACCCCTCCAATCCACGGCTATCTCGGACACAACATCCAGAGACAAAAGCCTGAAGGAACGCCTCCCACTCGCCCTAGTTTCAGAGGCCCAGGAGCTCCCTCTCGGGCTGTACATCCGGCCTGCCATACCCTAGGCGCCACTCATAAGCTGAGTTTGTGTTCTCAGACTTCTGTGCCCTCAGCCTGGACCCACACAACCGCCAGGCTAGGGCCTCTGGAGCCACAGCGAAAGATTGTGCCTGCCCTCTCCAAGGAAATTGTGCCCAATCCATTGACCACAACCCTACAGGTTAGGGAAAAGCTCCAAGGCCCCTGAGGCCATCAATAGTGTAGGCCACCCTGGACTAAGAGGGGCTCTCTGACACCAGCGGAGCAACTATCTCCACTTAGACTCTCAGACAGTGTCCCCAGAGACAGAAGGTTGAAATGGACAGGCCCCCAGGCCCTAATCTGAACCTTAGCTCTGGTTTCCATGTGTCCGTCCTCAGAGGTCTGTTTTCGTAGACCAGCGCACGGGGCTTTTCTGAGGCACCAAACCAAACCTCTCTCGCCTCCACATGGGGAGCTTACTTACTGGGGATGTATCAAACCCTTCAGGTAGGAGAGTTCCACAGGGCCACTGAACAACCAGCACATTCCAAGGTTTCCATGGACCCAAACGCACATTATGACGCATCCTCAGGAGAGGCCATTTCAACTCAGCCCCCTGGTTAGCGTGCCCCAGAGGCAGCAGATCAAACATATCTTGTGGCTAATGGCCAATGGGAATGCGAGGCATGCTGTACAGGGATCCATCCTTCGAACCGTGCTCTCCAGTCCTTCCGTATGGTATGTCCTGGAGCCATGCAACAGGACTCGAATGTCCCACAGAAGGAAACCTGGTGGTTTGGGGCAACCTCCAAACTCAGCGTGGGAAAACTTCCTTGGCCTCATGAGGCCCCCGCTTCATGAAGGTGCCATCATGGACACATACTCCAGGCTCAGCCAACGTCTGATCCTCAGCCTGACTTCAGATGCAGGAGATTTTGATTCAGCCTCTGCCTAGTGGGCCTGCTCTGCCCTTGGCTCCAATCCTCACTTTAGCTTGTGTTCCTAGACTTCCGTCCTCACACTCCTGGCCCACAAACCCTCCCTTCTGGGAATTCTGGGGCCACAATGAAGCACTCCGCCTGCCTCCCAGGAGAAAAACTTTGTCTATGGTGCTGCCCAGAAACCCCAAATGAGGATCAAACTGCTTGGCCCTCGGCAACACCCCAATTGCATAGGCTACCTTAAACACTGATGCTCTGTCGCAAATAGCCTGAGCCCAGACCTTCCAACAGACACCGACACAGCTGGCTGCACACCCAGCACATTGGACCCGCCACTGCCTTAGGCCACCATCCATTCCCAACCTGGGTTTTCAGTCATCAGAACCTAGACCTTATCTCCAATCCCTGCACAGGGCGGAACCTGATGCACAAGTCAGAACCCCTCCTTCCCCATGGCAAGAAACCTTGCTGCTGGCAGTGAGTCAAACCTTCAGTGTAGGAGAAAACGGCATGGCCCATGAGGCCACGCCCATGTGTGAGGGCCGCCTTGGGCACAAACACACATTGTGACCCTCAGCGTGAGTACCTTATTCAAGTAACGCCTCTCAGTGATTGGACCAAGAGCCCGCATATGTGGCTTGCCATGCCCATAGGCACATTGGACTAACTAGATGGTGTGTATTCCAGTTGAGGGAACCCACTGCTGTGCTCTAGAGTCCCTCTCCTGGGGGGTCCCCTGTGGCAGAAAACAGTACTCTTCCCGTCCCACAGAATGAACCCAAACACTTGGGAGATGGACAATCCCCCGAGAGGAAGGCTCTTCCTCGGCCCCTGAAGCAACCCCTACCCTGAACGGCCACTGTGAACGCAACACCCAGAGACAAAAGCCTGAGCGACTGCCTCCCACTTGCCCTCCTTTGATATCCAGAGGATCTCCCCTCTCGGACTGGAGATCAGGCCTGCCATTACCTTGGCCCCTACTTGAGCCAAGTTTGCTTTTTCAGACATCTGTCCCCACAGCCCTGGCAAACACAGCCTCTAGGCTGGGTCCTCTGGAGCCATACCACAGGACCATGCCTGCTCTCTCCTGGGAAACTCTGTCCATTCCTTTGGCCACACACCTCCAGAATATGAGAAACCTCAAGGCCCCCGAGGACATACCATTACCGGGAGCCTCCCTGCACACACAGGGGCCTTCGGACACAAGCGGAGCTGCTACCTCCATGAAGGCATGCACACAGAAGTCAACAGAGATAGAAGGTTGAGCCGGACAGGCCCTTAGGCCCTAATCTCAACTCTTGGTTTGTTTTCCAGGTGTCACTCCTCAGAGGCTTTGGTTCGAAGAACAGGATATGGGGCTTTCCTGAGGCACTGAACAGAATTTCTCTCGTCTCCACATGGGAAGCTTCCTTGTTGGAGCCGTGTCAAACACCTCAGGTTGGAGAATCCTGCAGAGTCCCTGAGCCACCTCCACATTCCAAGGTCTCCCAGGCCACCAAGCCACAGTAGGACTCATCTTCAGGAGAGTCCATTTCAACTCTCCCCTCTGGGTAGCTCACCCAGGAGCCCGCAGATTGAGCCTGCCTTGTCCTGACTAAAGAGTGGGAATATGAGGTGGCGTTCCCAGGCATCCATGCTTATACACCTGCTCTCGAGTCTTTCCGTATGGGGCCTCCTGGAACCATCCAATAGCACTCGACTTTCGTGCAGAAGGAAACCTTGAGGTTTGGAGTAGTTCACAAATCCTATCGTAGGCAAACCTTCCTGGCCTCATGAGGCCCCCACACCATTCAGGAAGAGGCCATGCTGGACAAAAACTCTAGCCTGAGGCACGTCTCAGAGTTGAAATGACCTCAGTGCAGGAGATCTCGATTCAGCCTCTCAGAGTGGGCCTGCCGTGCCATCGGTCCCAAACCTCACGCTAGCTTGTGTTTCCAGACTTCCTTCCTCACACTCCTGGCAAACAAGCCCTCCGGACTAGGAACTCCAGAACCACAACCCAGCCCAGGGTCTGCCCAAGGGAAGAAAAACGTTTCCCTGTGGGGCTCTCTCCAGAAAACCCAGATGAGGATCAACCTGCTCGGGCCTCGACGGTACCCGAACTGGATAGGCTGCTCTGGGCACTCATGCTCTGTCTGACACAGCCTGAAGCCAGACGTCCAGACAGACAAGGAGACAGCTGGCCGCACACCCAGCACTTCGGACACGCCATGGTCTTATGCCGTCACCTCTTCCTAACCTTGGTTTTCAGATATCTGAACCTAGACGTTATATCAATTCTCCACACAGCTGGGTATCGCAAGCACAACACAGAACTCCTCCTTCCCCGTGGCTGTAAAGCTTGCTCTTGGCATGGAGTCACACCTTCGGGGTGGGAGAAACCTTCCTGGTCCCTGATGCCACGCCCAAACTTGAGTCCTGCTTGGGCACAAATTCACACTCTGACCCTCAGCATGAGGCCCATGTCAAAGAAAGGCCTGTCAGGGCCTGGGCCAAGAGCCCGCATATGGGGCTTGCCAAGCCCCTATGCACCCAATCCTCACCAGTGTTTGAGTTTTCCAGTCGCCCCGCCCGTACCTGGGGCTCTGCTCTGGAATCCCTTTCTTGGAGAGACACATGAGCCAGACAACACTTTTCCACCCTTCCCACAAAATGACCCCAAACTCTTGGGAGCTGGGACATATCCCCAGACAGGGATACTCGTCCACAGTCCCTGAGGCCACCCCTCCAATCCACGGCTATCCCGGACACAACATCCAGAGACAAAAGCCTGAAGGAACGCCTCCCACTCGCCCTTGTTTCAGAGGCCCAGGAGCTCCCTCTCGGGCTGTACATCCGGCCTGCCATACCCTAGGCGCCACTCATAAGCTGAGTTTGTGTTTTCAGACTTCTGTGCCCTCAGCCTGGCCCACACAACCGCCAGGCTAGGGCCTCTGGAGCCACAGCGAAAGATTGTGCCTGCCCTCTCCAAGGAAATTGTGCCCAATCCATTGACCACAACCCTACAGGTTAGGGAAAAGCTCCAAGGCCCCTGAGGCCATCAATAGTGTAGGGCACCCTGGACTAAGAGGGGCTCTCTGACACCAGCGGAGCAACTATCTCCACTTAGACTCTCAGACAGTGTCCCCAGAGACAGAAGGTTGAAATGGACAGGCCCCCAGGCCCTAATCTGAACCTTAGCTCTGGTTTCCATGTGTCCGTCCTCAGAGGTCTGTTTTCGTAGACCAGCACACGGGGCTTTTCTGAGGCACCAAACCAAACCTCTCTCGCCTCCACATGGGGAGCTTACTTACTGGGGATGTATCAAACCCTTCAGGTAGGAGAGTTCCGCAGGGCCACTGAACAACCAGCACATTCCAAGGTTTCCATGGACCCAAACGCACATTATGACGCATCCTCAGGAGAGGCCATTTCAACTCAGCCCCCTGGTTAGCGTGCCCCAGAGGCAGCAGATCAAACATATCTTGTGGCTAATGGCCAATGGGAATGCGAGGCATGCTGTACAGGGATCCATCCTTCGAACCGTGCTCTCCAGTCCTTCCGTATGGTATGTCCTGGAGCCATGCAACAGGACTCGAATGTCCCACAGAAGGAAACCTGGTGGTTTGGGGCAACCTCCAAACTCAGCGTGGGAAAACTTCCTTGGCCTCATGAGGCCCCCGCTTCATGAAGGTGCCATCATGGACACATACTCCAGGCTCAGCCAACGTCTGATCCTCAGCCTGACTTCAGATGCAGGTGATTTTGATTCAGCCTCTGCCTAGTGGGCCTGCTCTGCCCTTGGCTCCAATCCTCACTTTAGCTTGTGTTCCTAGACTTCCGTCCTCACACTCCTGGCCCACAAACCCTCCCTTCTGGGAATTCTGGGGCCACAATGAAGCACTCCGCCTGCCTCCCAGGAGAAAAACTTTGTCTATGGTGCTGCCCAGAAACCCCAAATGAGGATCAAACTGCTTGGCCCTCGGCAACACCCCAATTGCATAGGCTACCTTAAACACTGATGCTCTGTCGCAAATAGCCTGAGCCCAGACCTTCCAACAGACATCGACACAGCTGGCTGCACACCCAGCACATTGGACCCGCCACTGCCTTAGGCCACCATCCATTCCCAACCTGGGTTTTCAGTCATCAGAACCTAGACCTTATCTCCAATCCCTGCACAGGGCGGAACCTGATGCACAAGTCATAACCCCTCCTTCCCCATGGCAAGAAACCTTGCTGCTGGCAGTGAGTCAAACCTTCAGTGTAGGAGAAAACGGCATGGCCCATGAGGCCACGCCCATGTGTGAGGGCCGCCTTGGGCACAAACACACATTGTGACCCTCAGCGTGAGTACCTTATTCAAGTAACGCCTCTCAGTGATTGGACCAAGAGCCCGCATATGTGGCTTGCCATGCCCATAGGCACGCAGGACTAACTAGATGGTGTGTATTCCAGTTGAGGGAACCCACTGCTGTGCTCTAGAGTCCCTCTCCTGGGGGGTCCCCTGTGGCAGAAAACAGTACTCTTCCCTTCCCACAGAATGAACCCAAACACTTGGGAGCTTGGACAATCCCCCGAGAGGAAGGCTCTTCCTCGGCCCCTGAAGCAACCCCTACCCTGAACGGCCACTGTGAACGCAACACCCAGAGACAAAAGCCTGAGCGACTGCCTCCCACTTGCCCTCCTTTGATATCCAGAGGATCTCCCCTCTCGGACTGGAGATCAGGCCTGCCATTACCTTGGCCCCTACCTGAGCCAAGTTTGCTTTTTCAGACATCTGTCCCCACAGCCCTGGCAAACACAGCCTCTAGGCTGGGTCCTCTGGAGCCATACCACAGGACCATGCCTGCTCTCTCCTGGGAAACTCTGTCCATTCCTTTGGCCACACACCTCCAGAATATGAGAAACCTCAAGGCCCCCGAGGACATACCATTACCGGGAGCCTCCCTGCACACACAGGGGCCTTCGGACACAAGCGGAGCTGCTACCTCCATGAAGGCATGCACACCGATGTCAACAGAGATAGAAGGTTGAGCCGGACAGGCCCTTAGGCCCTAATCTCAACTCTTGCTTTGTTTTCCAGGTGTCACTCCTCAGAGGCTTTGGTTCGAAGAACAGGATATGGGGCTTTCCTGAGGCACTGAACAGAACTTCTCTCGTCTCCACATGGGAAGCTTCCTTGTTGGAGCCGTGTCAAACACCTCAGGTTGGAGAATCCTGCAGAGTCCCTGAGCCACCTCCACATTCCAAGGTCTCCCAGGCCACCAAGCCACAGTAGGACTCATCTTCAGGAGAGTCCATTTCAACTCTCCCCTCTGGGTAGCTCACCCAGGAGCCCGCAGATTGAGCCTGCCTTGTCCTGACTAAAGAGTGGGAATATGAGGTGGCGTTCCCAGGCATCCATGCTTAGACACCTGCTCTCGAGTCTTTCCGTATGGGGCCTCCTGGAACCATCCAATAGCACTCGACTTTCGTGCAGAAGGAAACCTTGAGGTTTGGAGTAGTTCACAAATCCCATCGTAGGCAAACCTTCCTGGCCTCATGAGGCCCCCACACCATTCAGGAAGAGGCCATGCTGGACAAAAACTCTAGCCTGAGGCACGTCTCAGAGTTGAAATGACCTCAGTGCAGGAGATCTCGATTCAGCCTCTCAGAGTGGGCCTGCCGTGCCATCGGTCCCAAACCTCATGCTAGCTTGTGTTTCCAGACTTCCTTCCTCACACTCCTGGCAAACAAGCCCTCCGGACTAGGAACTCCAGAACCACAACCCAGCCCAGGGTCTGCCCAAGGGAAGAAAAACGTTTCCCTGTGGGGCTCTCTCCAGAAAACCCAGATGAGGATCAACCTGCTCGGGCCTCGACGGTACCCGAATTGGATAGGCTGCTCTGGGCACTCATGCTCTGTCTGACACAGCCTGAAGCCAGACGTCCAGACAGACAAGGAGACAGCTGGCCGCACACCCAGCACTTCGGACACGCCATGGTCTTATGCCGTCACCTCTTCCTAACCTTGGTTTTCAGATATCTGAACCTAGACATTATATCAATTCTCCACACAGCTGGGTATCGCAAGCACAACACAGAACTCCTCCTTCCCCGTGGCTGTAAAGCTTGCTCTTGGCATGGAGTCACACCTTCAGGGTGGGAGAAACCTTCCTGGTCCCTGATGGCACGCCCAAACTTGAGGGCTGCTTGGGCACAAATTCACACTCTGACCCTCAGCATGAGCCCCATGTCAAAGAAAGGCCTGTCAGGGCCTGGGCCAAGAGCCCGCATATGGGGCTTGCCAAGCCCCTATGCACCCAATCCTCACCAGTGTTTGAGTTTTCCAGTCGCCCCGCCCGTACCTGGGGCTCTGCTCTGGAATCCCTTTCTTGGAGAGACACGTGAGCCAGACAACACGACTCCACCCTTCCCACAAAATGACCCCAAACTCTTGGGAGCTGGGACAAATCCCCAGAGAGGGATACTCGTCCACAGTCCCTGAGGCCACCCCTCCAATCCACGGCTATCTCGGACACAACATCCAGAGACAAAAGCCTGAAGGAACGCCTCCCACTCGCCCTTGTTTCAGAGGCCCAGGAGCTCCCTCTCGGGATGTACATCCGGCCTGCCATACCCTAGGCGCCACTCATAAGCTGAGTTTGTGTTTTCAGACTTCTGTGCCCTCAGCCTGGACCCACACAACCGCAAGGCTAGGGCCTCTGGAGCCACAGCGAAAGATTGTGCCTGCCCTCTCCAAGGAAATTGTGCCCAATCCATTGACCACAACCCTACAGGTTAGGGAAAAGCTCCAAGGCCCCTGAGGCCATCAATAGTGTAGGCCAACCTGGACTAAGAGGGGCTCTCTGACACCAGCGGAGCAACTATCTCCACTTAGACTCTCAGACAGTGTCCCCAGAGACAGAAGGTTGAAATGGACAGGCCCCCAGGCCCTAATCTGAACCTTAGCTCTGGTTTCCATGTGTCCGTCCTCAGAGGTCTGTTTTCGTAGACCAGCGCACGGGGCTTTTGTGAGGCACCAAACCAAACCTCTCTCGCCTCCACATGGGGAGCTTACTTACTGGGGATGTGTCAAACCCTTCAGGTAGGAGAGTTCCGCAGGGCCACTGAACAACCAGCACATTCCAAGGTTTCCATGGACCCAAACGCACATTATGACGCATCCTCAGGAGAGGCCATTTCAACTCAGCCCCCTGGTTAGCGTGCCCCAGAGGCAGCAGATCAAACATATCTTGTGGCTAATGGCCAATGGGAATGCGAGGCATGCTGTACAGGGATCCATCCTTCGAACCGTGCTCTCCAGTCCTTCCGTATGGTATGTCCTGGAGCCATGCAACAGGACTCGAATGTCCCACAGAAGGAAACCTGGTGGTTTGGGGCAACCTCCAAACTCAGCGTGGGAAAACTTCCTTGGCCTCATGAGGCCCCCGCTTCATGAAGGTGCCATCATGGACACATACTCCAGGCTCAGCCAACGTCTGATCCTCAGCCTGACTTCAGATGCAGGAGATTTTGTTTCAGCCTCTGCCTAGTGGGCCTGCTCTGCCCTTGGCTCCAATCCTCACTTTAGCTTGTGTTCCTAGACTTCCGTCCTCACACTCCTGGCCCACAAACCCTCCCTTCTGGGAATTCTGGGGCCACAATGAAGCACTCCGCCTGCCTCCCAGGAGAAAAACTTTGTCTATGGTGCTGCCCAGAAACCCCAAATGAGGATCAAACTGCTTGGCCCTCGGCAACACCCCAATTGCATAGGCTACCTTAAACACTGATGCTCTGTCGCAAATAGCCTGAGCCCAGACCTTCCAACAGATACCGACACAGCTGGCTGCACACCCAGCACATTGGACCCGCCACTGCCTTAGGCCACCATCCATTCCCAACCTGGGTTTTCAGTCATCAGAACCTAGACCTTATCTCCAATCCCTGCACAGGGCGGAACCTGATGTACAAGTCAGAACCCCTCCTTCCCCAGGGCAAGAAACCTTGCTGCTGGCAGTGAGTCAAACCTTCAGTGTAGGAGAAAACGGCATGGCCCATGAGGCCACGCCCATGTGTGAGGGCCGCCTTGGGCACAAACACACATTGTGACCCTCAGCGTGAGTACCTTATTCAAGTAACGCCTCTCAGTGATTGGACCAAGAGCCCGCATATGTGGCTTGCCATGCCCATAGGCACGCAGGACTAACTAGATGGTGTGTATTCCAGTTGAGGGAACCCACTGCTGTGCTCTAGAGTCCCTCTCCTGGGGGGTCCCCTGTGGCAGAAAACAGTACTCTTCCCTTCCCACAGAATGAACCCAAACACTTGGGAGCTTGGACAATCCCCCGAGAGGAAGGCTCTTCCTCGGCCCCTGAAGCAACCCCTACCCTGAACGGCCACTGTGAACGCAACACCCAGAGACAAAAGCCTGAGCGACTGCCTCCCACTTGCCCTCCTTTGATATCCAGAGGATCTCCACTCTCGGACTGGAGATCAGGCCTACCATTACCTTGGCCCCTACCTGAGCCAAGTTTGCTTTTTCAGACATCTGTCCCCACAGCCCTGGCAAACACAGCCTCTAGGCTGGGTCCTCTGGAGCCATACCACAGGACCATGCCTGCTCTCTCCTGGGAAACTCTGTCCATTCCTTTGGCCACACACCTCCAGAATATGAGAAACCTCAAGGCCCCCGAGAACATACCATTACCGGGAGCCTCCCTGCACACACAGGGGCCTTCGGACACAAGCGGAGCTGCTACCTCCATGAAGGCATGCACACAGATGTCAACAGAGATAGAAGGTTGAGCCGGACAGGCCCTTAGGCCCTAATCTCAACTCTTGCTTTGGTTTCCAGGTGTCACTCCTCAGAGGCTTTGGTTCGAAGAACAGGATATGGGGCTTTCCTGAGGCACTGAACAGAACTTCTCTCGTCTCCACATGGGAAGCTTCCTTGTTGGAGCCGTGTCAAACACCTCAGGTTGGAGAATCCTGCAGAGTCCCTGAGCCACCTCCACATTCCAAGGTCTCCCAGGCCACCAAGCCACAGTAGGACTCATCTTCAGGAGAGTCCATTTCAACTCTCCCCTCTGGGTAGCTCACCCAGGAGCCCGCAGATTGAGCCTGCCTTGTCCTGACTAAAGAGTGGGAATATGAGGTGGCGTTCCCAGGCATCCATGCTTAGACACCTGCTCTCGAGTCTTTCCGTATGGGGCCTCCTGGAACCATCCAATAGCACTCGACTTTCGTGCAGAAGGAAACCTTGAGGTTTGGAGTAGTTCACAAATCCCATCGTAGGCAAACCTTCCTGGCCTCATGAGGCCCCCACACCATTCAGGAAGAGGCCATGCTGGACAAAAACTCTAGCCTGAGGCACGTCTCAGAGTTGAAATGACCTCAGTGCAGGAGATCTCGATTCAGCCTCTCAGAGTGGGCCTGCCGTGCCATCGGTCCCAAACCTCACGCTAGCTTGTGTTTCCAGACTTCCTTCCTCACACTCCTGGCAAACAAGCCCTCCGGACTAGGAACTCCAGAACCACAACCCAGCCCAGGGTCTGCCCAAGGGAAGAAAAACGTTTCCCTGTGGGGCTCTCTCCAGAAAACCCAGATGAGGATCAACCTGCTCGGGCCTCGACGGTACCCGAACTGGATAGGCTGCTCTGGGCACTCATGCTCTGTCTGACACAGCCTGAAGCCAGACGTCCAGACAGACAAGGAGACAGCTGGCCGCACACCCAGCACTTCGGACACGCCATGGTCTTATGCCGTCACCTCTTCCTAACCTTGGTTTTCAGATATCTGAACCTAGACGTTATATCAATTCTCCACACAGCTGGGTATCGCAAGCACAACACAGAACTCCTCCTTACCCGTGGCTGTAAGCTTGCTCTTGGCATGGAGTCACACCTTCGGGGTGGGAGAAACCTTCCTGGTCCCTGATGCCACGCCCAAACTTGAGTGCTGCTTGGGCACAAATTCACACTCTGACCCTCAGCATGAGGCCCATGTCAAAAAAAGGCCTGTCAGGGCCTGGGCCAAGAGCCCGCATATGGGGCTTGCCAAGCCCCTATGCACCCAATCCTCACCAGTGTTTGAGTTTTCCAGTCGCCCCGCCCGTACCTGGGGCTCTGCTCTGGAATCCCTTTCTTGGAGAGACACATGAGCCAGACAACACTTTTCCACCCTTCCCACAAAATGACCCCAAACTCTTGGGAGCTGGGACATATCCCCAGACAGGGATACTCGTCCACAGTCCCTGAGGCCACCCCTCCAATCCACGGCTATCCCGGACACAACATCCAGAGACAAAAGCCTGAAGGAACGCCTCCCACTCGCCCTTGTTTCAGAGGCCCAGGAGCTCCCTCTCGGGCTGTACATCCGGCCTGCCATACCCTAGGCGCCACTCATAAGCTGAGTTTGTGTTTTCAGACTTCTGTGCCCTCAGCCTGGACCCACACAACCGCCAGGCTAGGGCCTCTGGAGCCACAGCGAAAGATTGTGCCTGCCCTCTCCAAGGAAATTGTGCCCAATCCATTGACCACAACCTTACAGGTTAGGGAAAAGCTCCAAGGCCCCTGAGGCCATCAATAGTGTAGGCCACCCTGGACTAAGAGGGGCTCTCTGACACCAGCGGAGCAACTATCTCCACTTAGACTCTCAGACAGTGTCCCCAGAGACAGAAGGTTGAAATGGACAGGCCCCCAGGCCCTAATCTGAACCTTAGCTCTGGTTTCCATGTGTCCGTCCTCAGAGGTCTGTTTTCGTAGACCAGCACACGGGGCTTTTCTGAGGCACCAAACCAAACCTCTCTCGCCTCCACATGAGGAGCTTACTTACTGGGGATGTATCAAACCCTTCAGGTAGGAGAGTTCCGCAGGGCCACTGAACAACCAGCACATTCCAAGGTTTTCATGGACCCAAACGCACATTATGACGCATCCTCAGGAGAGGCCATTTCAACTCAGCCCCCTGGTTAGCGTGCCCCAGAGGCAGCAGATCAAACATATCTTGTGGCTAATGGCCAATGGGAATGCGAGGCATGCTGTACAGGGATCCATCCTTCGAACCGTGCTCTCCAGTCCTTCCGTATGGTATGTCCTGGAGCCATGCAACAAAACTCGAATGTCCCACAGAAGGAAACCTGGTGGTTTGGGGCAACCTCCGAACTCAGCGTGGGAAAACTTCCTTGGCCTCATGAGGCCCCCGCTTCATGAAGGTGCCATCATGGACACATACTCCAGGCTCAGCCAACGTGTGATCCTCAGCCTGACTTCAGATGCAGGAGATTTTGATTCAGCCTCTGCCTAGTGGGCCTGCTCTGCACTTGGCTCCAATCCTCACTTTAGCTTGTGTTCCTAGACTTCCGTCCTCACACTCCTGGCCCACAAACCCTCCCTTCTGGGAATTCTGGGGCCACAAAGAAGCTCTCCGCCTGCCTCCCAGGAGAAAAAGTTTGTCTATGGTGCTGCCCAGAAACCCCAAATGAGGATCAAACTGCTTGGCCCTCGGCAACACCCCAATTGCATAGGCGACCTTAAACACTGATGCTCTGTCGCAAATAGCCTGAGCCCAGACCTTCCAACAGACACCGACACAGCTGGCTGCACACCCAGCACATTGGACCCGCCACTGCCTTAGGCCACCATCCATTCCCAACCTGGGTTTTCAGTCATCGGAACCTAGACCTTATCTCCAATCCCTGCACAGGGGGGAACCTGATGCACAAGTCAGAACCCCTCCTTCCCCAGGGCAAGAAACCTTGCTGCTGGCAGTGAGTCAAACCTTCAGTGTAGGAAAAACGGCATGGCCCATGAGGCCACGCCCATGTGTGAGGGCCGCCTTGGGCACAAACACACATTGTGACCCTCAGCGTGAGTACCTTATTCAAGTAACGCCTCTCAGTGATTGGACCAAGAGCCCGCATATGTGGCTTGCCATGCCCATAGGCACGCAGGACTAACTAGATGGTGTATATTCCAGTTGAGGGAACCCACTGCTGTGCTCTAGAGTCCCTCTCCTGGGGGGTCCCCTGTGGCAGAAAACAGTACTCTTCCCTTCCCACAGAATGAACCCAAACACTTGGGAGCTTGGACAATCCCCCGAGAGGAAGGCTCTTCCTCGGCCCCTGAAGCAACCCCTACCCTGAACGGCCACTGTGAACGCAACACCCAGAGACAAAAGCCTGAGCGACTGCCTCCCACTTGCCCTCCTTTGATATCCAGAGGATCTCCCCTCTCGGACTGGAGATCAGGCCTGCCATTACCTTGGCCCCTACCTGAGCCAAGTTTGCTTTTTCAGACATCTGTCCCCACAGCCCTGGCAAACACAGCCTCTAGGCTGGGTCCTCTGGAGCCATACCACAGGACCATGCCTGCTCTCTCCTGGGAAACTCTGTCCATTCCTTTGGCCACACACCTCCAGAATATGAGAAACCTCAAGGCCCCCGAGGACATACCATTACCGGGAGCCTCCCTGCACACACAGGGGCCTTCGGACTCAAGCGGAGCTGCTACCTCCATGAAGGCATGCACACCGATGTCAACAGAGATAGAAGGTTGAGCCGGACAGGCCCTTAGGCCCTAATCTCAACTCTTGCTTTGTTTTCCAGGTGTCACTCCTCAGAGGCTTTGGTTCGAAGAACAGGATATGGGGCTTTCCTGAGGCACTGAACAGAACTTCTCTCGTCTCCACATAGGAAGCTTCCTTGTTGGAGCCGTGTCAAACACCTCAGGTTGGAGAATCCTGCAGAGTCCCTGAGCCACCTCCACATTCCAAGGTCTCCCAGGCCACCAAGCCACAGTAGGACTCATCTTCAGGAGAGTCCATTTCAACTCTCCCCTCTGGGTAGCTCACCCAGGAGCCCGCAGATTGAGCCTGCCTTGTCCTGACTAAAGAGTGGGAATATGAGGTGGCGTTCCCAGGCATCCATGCTTAGACACCTGCTCTCGAGTCTTTCCGTATGGGGCCTCCTGGAACCATCCAATAGCACTCGACTTTCGTGCAGAAGGAAACCTTGAGGTTTGGAGTAGTTCACAAATCCCATCGTAGGCAAACCTTCCTGGCCTCATGAGGCCCCCACACCATTCAGGAAGAGGCCATGCTGGACAAAAACTCTAGCCTGAGGCACGTCTCAGAGTTGAAATGACCTCAGTGCAGGAGATCTCGATTCAGCCTCTCAGAGTGGGCCTGCCGTGCCATCGGTCCCAAACCTCACGCTAGCTTGTGTTTCCAGACTTCCTTCCTCACACTCCTGGCAAACAAGCCCTCCGGACGAGGAACTCCAGAACCACAACCCAGCCCAGGGTCTGCCCAAGGGAAGAAAAACGTTTCCCTGTGGGGCTCTCTCCAGAAAACCCAGATGAGGATCAACCTGCTCGGGCCTCGACCGGTACCCGAACTGGATAGGCTGCTCTGGGCACTCATGCTCTGTCTGACACAGCCTGAAGCCAGACGTCCAGACAGACAAGGAGACAGCTGGCCGCACACCCAGCACTTCGGACACGCCATGGTCTTATGCCGTCACCTCTTCCTAACCTTAGTTTTCAGATATCTGAACCTAGAAATTATATCAATTCTCCACACAGCTGGGTATCGCAAGCACAACACAGAACTCCTCCTTCCCCGTGGCTGTAAAGCTTGCTCTTGGCATGGAGTCACACCTTCAGGGTGGGAGAAACCTTCCTGGTCCCTGATGCCACGCCCAAACTTGAGTCCTGCTTGGGCACAAATTCACACTCTGACCCTCAGCATGAGGCCCATGTCAAAGAAAGGCCTGTCAGGGCCTGGGCCAAGAGCCCGCATATGGGGCTTGCCAAGCCCCTATGCACCCAATCCTCACCAGAGTTTGAGTTTTCCAGTCGCCCCGCCCGTACCTGGGGCTCTGCTCTGGAATCCCTTTCTTGGAGAGACACATGAGCCAGACAACACGACTCCACCCTTCCCACAAAATGACCCCAAACTCTTGGGAGCTGGGACAAATCCCCAGAGAGGGATACTCGTTTACAGTCCCTGAGGCCACCCCTCCAATCCACGGCTATCTCGGACACAACATCCAGAGACAAAAGCCTGAAGGAACGCCTCCCACTCGCCCTAGTTTCAGAGGCCCAGGAGCTCCCTCTCGGGCTGTATATCCGGCCTGCCATACCCTAGGCGCCACTCATAAGCTGAGTTTGTGTTTTCAGACTTCTGTGCCCTCAGCCTGGACCCACACAACCGCCAAGCTAGGGCCTCTGGATCCACAGCGAAAGATTGTGCCTGCCCTCTCCAAGGAAATTGTGCCCAATCCATTGACCACAACCCTATAGGTTAGGGAATAGCTCCAAGGCCCCTGAGGCCATCAATATTGTAGGCCACCCTGGACTAAGAGGGGCTCTCTGACACCAGCGGAGCAACTATCTCCACTTAGACTCTCAGACAGTGTCCCCAGAGACAGAAGGTTGAAATGGACAGGCCCCCAGGCCCTAATCTGAACCTTAGTTCTGATTTCCATGTGTCCGTCCTCAGAGGTCTGTTTTCGTAGACCAGCACACGGGGCTTTTCTGAGGCACCAAACCAAACCTCTCTCGCCTCCACATGGGGAGCTTACTTACTGGGGATGTATCAAACCCTTCAGGTAGGAGAGTTCCGCAGGCCACTGAACAACCAGCACATTCCAAGGTTTCCATGGACCCAAAAGCACATTATGACGCGTCCTCAGGAGAGGCCATTTCAACTCAGCCCCCTGGTTAGCGTGCCCCAGAGGCAGCAGATCAAACATATCTTGTGGCTAATGGCCAATGGGAATGCGAGGCATGCTGTACAGGGATCCATCCTTCGAACCGTGCTCTCCAGTCCTTCCGTATGGTATGACCTGGAGCCATGCAACAGGACTCGAATGTCCCACAGAAGGAAACCTGGTGGTTTGGGGCAACCTCCAAACTCAGCGTGGGAAAACTTCCTTGGCCTCATGAGGCCCCCGCTTCATGAAGGTGCCATCATGGACACATACTCCAGCCTCAGCCAACGTCTGATCCTCAGCCTGACTTCAGATGCAGGAGATTTTGATTCAGCCTCTGCCTAGTGGGCCTGCTCTGCCCTTGGCTCCAATCCTCACTTTAGCTTGTGTTCCTAGACTTCCGTCCTCACACTCCTGGCCCACAAACCCTCCCTTCTGGGAATTCTGGGGCCACAATGAAGCACTCCGCCTGCCTCCCAGGAGAAAAACTTTGTCTATGGTGCTGCCTAGAAACCCCAAATGAGGATCAAACTGCTTGGCCCTCGGCAACACCCCAATTGCATAGGCTACCTTAAACACTGATGCTCTGTCGCAAATAGCCTGAGCCCAGACCTTCCAACAGACACCGACACAGCTGGCTGCACACCCAGCACATTGGAACCGCCACTGCCTTAGGCCACCATCCATTCCCAACCTGGGTTTTCAGTCATCAGAACCTAGACCTTATCTCCAATCCCTGCACAGGGGGGAACCTGATGCACAAGTCAGAACCCCTCCTTCCCCATGGCAAGAAACCTTGCTGCTGGCAGTGAGTCAAACCTTCAGTGTAGGAGAAAACGGCATGGCCCATGAGGCCACGCCCATGTGTGAGGGCCGCCTTGGGCACAAACACACATTGTGACCCTCAGCGTGAGTACCTTATTCAAGTAACGCCTCTCAGTGATTGGACCAAGAGCCCGCATATGTGGCTTGCCATGCCCATAGGCACGCAGGACTAACTAGATGGTGTGTATTCCAGTTGAGGGAACCCACTGCTGTGCTCTAGAGTCCCTCTCCTGGGGGGTCCCCTGTGGCAGAAAACAGTACTCTTCCCTTCCCACAGAATGAACCCAAACACTTGGGAGCTTGGACAATCCCCCGAGAGGAAGGCTCTTCCTCGGCCCCTGAAGCAACCCCTACCCTGAACGGCCACTGTGAACGCAACACCCAGAGACAAAAGCCTGAGCGACTGCCTCCCACTTGCCCTCCTTTGATATCCAGAGGATCTCCCCTCTCAGACTGGAGATCAGGCCTGCCATTACCTTGGCCCCTACCTGAGCCAAGTTTGCTTTTTCAGACATCTGTCCCCACAGCCCTGGCAAACACAGCCTATAGGCTGGGTCCTCTGGAGCCATACCACAGGACCATGCCTGCTCTCTCCTGGGAAACTCTGTCCATTCCTTTGGCCACACACCTCCAGAATATGAGAAACCTCAAGGCCCCCGAGGACATACCATTACCGGGAGCCTCCCTGCACACACAGGGGCCTTCGGACACAAGCTGAGCTGCACCTCCATGAAGGCATGCACACAGATGTCAACAGAGATAGAAGGTTGAGCCGGACAGGCCCTTAGGCCCTAATCTCAACTCTTGCTTTGTTTTCCAGGTGTCACTCCTCAGAGGCTTTGGTTCGAAGAACAGGATATGGGGCTTTCCTGAGGCACTGAACAGAACTTCTCTCGTCTCCACATGGGAAGCTTCCTTGTTGGAGCCGTGTCAAACACCTCAGGTTGGAGAATCCTGCAGAGTCCCTGAGCCACCTCCACATTCCAAGGTCTCCCAGGCCACCAAGCCACAGTAGGACTCATCTTCAGGAGAGTCCATTTCAACTCTCCCCTCTGGGTAGCTCACCCAGGAGCCCGCAGATTGAGCCTGCCTTGTCCTGACTAAAGAGTGGGAATATGAGGTGGCGTTCCCAGGCATCCATGCTTAGACACCTGCTCTCGAGTCTTTCCGTATGGGGCCTCCTGGAACCATCCAATAGCACTCGACTTTCGTGCAGAAGGAAACCTTGAGGTTTGGAGTAGTTCACAAATCCCATCGTAGGCAAACCTTCCTGGCCTCATGAGGCCCCCACACCATTCAGGAAGAGGCCATGCTGGACAAAAACTCTAGCCTGAGGCACGTCTCAGAGTTGAAATGACCTCAGTGCAGGAGATCTCGATTCAGCCTCTCAGAGTGGGCCTGCCGTGCCATCGGTCCCAAACCTCACGCTAGCTTGTGTTTTCAGACTTCCTTCCTCACACTCCTGGCAAACAAGCCCTCCGGACTAGGAACTCCAGAACCACAACCCAGCCCAGGGTCTGCCCATGGGAAGAAAAACGTTTCCCTGTGGGGCTCTCTCCAGAAAACCCAGATGAGGATCAACCTGCTCGGGCCTCGACGGTACCCGAACTGGATAGGCTGCTCTGGGCACTCATGCTCTGTCTGACACAGCCTGAAGCCAGACGTCCAGACAGACAAGGAGACAGCTGGCCGCACACCCAGCACTTCGGACACGCCATGGTCTTATGCCGTCACCTCTTCCTAACCTTGGTTTTCAGATATCTGAACCTAGACATTATATCAATTCTCCACACAGCTGGGTATCGCAAGCACAACACAGAACTCCTCCTTCCCCGTGGCTGTAAAGCTTGCTCTTGGCATGGAGTCACACCTTCAGGGTGGGAGAAACCTTCCTGGTCCCTGATGGCACGCCCAAACTTGAGTGCTGCTTGGGCACAAATTCACACTCTGACCCTCAGCATGAGGCCCATGTCAAAGAAAGGCCTGTCAGGGCCTGGGCCAAGAGCCCGCATATGGGGCTTGCCAAGCCCCTATGCACCCAATCCTCACCAGTGTTTGAGTTTTCCAGTCGCCCCGCCCGTACCTGGGGCTCTGCTCTGGAATCCCTTTCTTGGAGAGACACATGAGCCAGACAACACGACTCCACCCTTCCCACAAAATGACCCCAAACTCTTGGGAGCTGGGACAAATCCCCAGAGAGCGATACTCGTCCACAGTCCCTGAGGCCACCCCTCCAATCCACGGCTATCTCGGACACAACATCCTGAGACAAAAGCCTGAAGGAACGCCTCCCACTCGCCCTAGTTTCAGAGGACCAGGAGCTCCCTCTCGGGCTGTATATCCGGCCTGCCATACCCTAGGCGCCACTCATAAGCTGAGTTTGTGTTTTCAGACTTCTGTGCCCTCAGCCTGGACCCACACAACCGCCAGGCTAGGGCCTCTGGAGCCACAGCGAAAGATTGTGCCTGCCCTCTCCAAGGAAATTGTGCCCAATCCATTGACCACAACCCTACAGGTTAGGGAAAAGCTCCAAGGCCCCTGAGGCCATCAATAGTGTAGGCCACCCTGGACTAAGAGGGGCTCTCTGACACCAGCGGAGCAACTATCTCCACTTAGACTCTCAGACAGTGTCCCCAGAGACAGAAAGTTGAAATGGACAGGCCCCCAGGCCCTAATCTGAACCTTAGCTCTGGTTTCCATGTGTCCGTCCTCAGAGGTCTGTTTTCGTAGACCAGCACACGGGGCTTTTCTGAGGCACCAAACCAAACCTCTCTCGCCTCCACATGGGGAGCTTACTTACTGGGGATGTATCAAACCCTTCAGGTAGGAGAGTTCCGCAGGGCCACTGAACAACCAGCACATTCCAAGGTTTCCATGGACCCAAACGCACATTATGACGCATCCTCAGGAGAGGCCATTTCAACTCAGCCCCCTGGTTAGCGTGCCCCAGAGGCAGCAGATCAAATATATCTTGTGGCTATTGGCCAATGGGAATGCGAGGCATGCTGTTCAGGGATCCATCCTTCGAACCGTGCTCTCCAGTCCTTCCGTATGGTATGTCCTGGAGCCATGCAACAGGACTCGAATGTCCCACAGAAGGAAACCTGGTGGTTTGGGGCAACCTCCAAACTCAGCGTGGGAAAACTTCCTTGGCCTCATGAGGCCCCCGCTTCATGAAGGTGCCATCATGGACACATACTCCAGCCTCAGCCAACGTCTGATCCTCAGCCTGACTTCAGATGCAGGAGATTTTGATTCAGCCTCTGCCTAGTGGGCCTGCTCTGCCCTTGGCTCCAATCCTCACTTTAGCTTGTGTTCCTAGACTTCCGTCCTCACACTCCTGGCCCACAAACCCTCCCTTCTGGGAATTCTGGGGCCACAATGAAGCACTCCGCCTGCCTCCCAGGAGAAAAACTTTGTCTATCTTGCTGCCCAGAAACCCCAAATGAGGATCAAACTGCTTGGCCCTCGGCAACACCCCAATTGCATAGGCTACCTTAAACACTGATGCTCTGTCGCAAATAGCCTGAGCCCAGACCTTCCAACAGACACCGACACAGCTGGCTGCACACCCAGCACATTGGAACCGCCACTGCCTTAGGCCACCATCCATTCCCAACCTGGGTTTTCAGTCATCAGAACCTAGACCTTATCTCCAATCCCTGCACAGGGGGGAACCTGATGCACAAGTCAGAACCCCTCCTTCCCCATGGCAAGAAACCTTGCTGCTGGCAGTGAGTCAAACCTTCAGTGTAGGAGAAAACGGCATGGCCCATGAGGCCACGCCCATGTGTGAGGGCCTCCTTGTGCACAAACACACATTGTGTCCCTCAGTACCTTATTCAAGTAACGCCTCTCAGTGATTGGACCAAGAGCCCGCATATGTGGCTTGCCATGCCCATAGGCACGCAGGACTAACTAGATGGTGTGTATTCCAGTTGAGGGAACCCACTGCTGTGCTCTAGAGTCCCTCACCTGGGGGGTCCCCTGTGGCAGAAAACAGTACTCTTCCCTTCCCACAGAATGAACCCAAACACTTGGGAGCTTGGACAATCCCCCGAGAGGAAGGCTCTTCCTCGGCCCCTGAAGCAACCCCTACCCTGAACGGCCACTGTGAACGCAACACCCAGAGACAAAAGCCTGAGCGACTGCCTCCCACTTGCCCTCCTTTGATATCCAGAGGATCTCCCCTCTCGGACTGGAGATCAGGCCTGCCATTACCTTGGCCCCTACCTGAGCCAAGTTTGCTTTTTCAGACATCTGTCCCCACAGCCCTGGCAAACACAGCCTCTAGGCTGGGTCCTCTGGAGCCATACCACAGGACCATGCCTGCTCTCTCCTGGGAAACTCTGTCCATTCCTTTGGCCACACACCTCCAGAATATGAGAAACCTCAAGGCCCCCGAGGACATACCATTACCGGGAGCCTCCCTGCACACACAGGGGCCTTCGGACACAAGCGGAGCTGCTACCTCCATGAAGGCATGCACACAGATGTCAACAGAGATAGAAGGTTGAGCCGGACAGGCCCTTAGGCCCTAATCTCAACTCTTGCTTTGTTTTCCAGGTGTTACTCCTCAGAGACTTTGGTTCGAAGAACAGGATATGGGGCTTTCCTGAGGCACTGAACAGAACTTCTCTCGTCTCCACATGGGAAGCTTCCTTGTTGGAGCCGTGTCAAACACCTCAGGTTGGAGAATCCTGCAGAGTCCCTGAGCCACCTCCACATTCCAAGGTCTCCCAGGCCACCAAGCCACAGTAGGACTCATCTTCAGGAGAGTCCATTTCAACTCTCCCCTCTGGGTAGCTCACCCAGGAGCCCGCAGATTGAGCCTGCCTTGTCCTGACTAAAGAGTGGGAATATGAGGTGGCGTTCCCAGGCATCCATGCTTAGACACCTGCTCTCGAGTCTTTCCGTATGGGGCCTCCTGGAACCATCCAATAGCACTCGACTTTCGTGCAGAAGGAAACCTTGAGGTTTGGAGTAGTTCACAAATCCCATCGTAGGCAAACCTTCCTGGCCTCATGAGGCCCCCACACCATTCAGGAAGAGGCCATGCTGGACAAAAACTCTAGCCTGAGGCACGTCTCAGAGTTGAAATGACCTCAGTGCAGGAGATCTCGATTCAGCCTCTCAGAGTGGGCCTGCCGTGCCATCGGTCCCAAACCTCACGCTAGCTTGTGTTTTCAGACTTCCTTCCTCACACTCCTGGCAAACAAGCCCTCCGGACTAGGAACTCCAGAACCACAACCCAGCCCAGGGTCTGCCCAAGGGAAGAAAAACGTTTCCCTGTGGGGCTCTCTCCAGAAAACCCAGATGAGGATCAACCTGCTCGGGCCTCGACGGTACCCGAACTGGATAGGCTGCTCTGGGCACTCATGCTCTGTCTGACACAGCCTGAAGCCAGACGTCCAGACAGACAAGGAGACAGCTGGCCGCACACCCAGCACTTCGGACACGCCATGGTCTTATGCCGTCACCTCTTCCTAACCTTGGTTTTCAGATATCTGAACCTAGACATTATATCAATTCTCCACACAGCTGGGTATCGCAAGCACAACACAGAACTCCTCCTTCCCCGTGGCTGTAAAGCTTGCTCTTGGCATGGAGTCACACCTTCAGGGTGGGAGAAACCTTCCTGGTCCCTGATGGCACGCCCAAACTTGAGTGCTGCTTGGGCACAAATTCACACTCTGACCCTCAGCATGAGCCCCATGTCAAAGAAAGGCCTGTCAGGGCCTGGGCCAAGAGCCCGCATATGGGGCTTGCCAAGCCCCTATGCACACAATCCTCACCAGTGTTTGAGTTTTCCAGTCGCCCCGCCCGTACCTGGGGCTCTGCTCTGGAATCCCTTTCTTGGAGAGACACATGAGCCAGACAACACGACTCCACCCTTCCCACAAAATGACCCCAAACTCTTGGGAGCTGGGACAAATCCCCAGAGAGCGATACTCGTCCACAGTCCCTGAGGCCACCCCTCCAATCCACGGCTATCTCGGACACAACATCCAGAGACAAAAGCCTGAAGGAACGCCTCCCACTCGCCCTAGTTTCAGAGGCCCAGGAGCTCCCTCTCGGGCTGTACATCCGGCCTGCCATACCCTAGGCGCCACTCATGAGCTGAGTTTGTGTTTTCAGACTTCTGTGCCCTCAGCCTGGACCCACACAACCGCCAGGCTAGGGCCTCTGGAGCCACAGCGAAAGATTGTGCCTGCCCTCTCCAAGGAAATTGTGCCCAATCCATTGACCACAACCCTACAGGTTAGGGAAAAGCTCCAAGGCCCCTGAGGCCATCAATAGTGCAGGCCACCCTGGACTAAGAGGGGCTCTCTGACACCAGCGGAGCAACTATCTCCACTTAGACTCTCAGACAGTGTCCCCAGAGACAGAAGGTTGAAATGGACAGGCCCCCAGGCCCTAATCTGAACCTTAGCTCTGGTTTCCATGTGTCCGTCCTCAGAGGTCTGTTTTCGTAGACCAGCACACGGGGCTTTTCTGAGGCACCAAACCAAACCTCTCTCGCCTCCACATGGGGAGCTTACTTACTGGGGATGTATCAAACCCTTCAGGTAGGAGAGTTCCGCAGGGCCACTGAACAACCAGCACATTCCAAGGTTTCCATGGACCCAAACGCACATTATGACGCATCCTCAGGAGAGGCCATTTCAACTCAGCCCCCTGGTTAGCGTGCCCCAGAGGCAGCAGATCAAACATATCTTGTGGCTAATGGCCAATGGGAATGCGAGGCATGCTGTTCAGGGATCCATCCTTCGAACCGTGCTCTCCAGTCCTTCCGTATGGTATGACCTGGAGCCATGCAACAGGACTCGAATGTCCCACAGAAGGAAACCTGGTGGTTTGGGGCAACCTCCAAACTCAGCGTGGGAAAACTTCCTTGGCCTCATGAGGCCCCCGCTTCATGAAGGTGCCATCATGGACACATACTCCAGCCTCAGCCAACGTCTGATCCTCAGCCTGACTTCAGATGCAGGAGATTTTGATTCAGCCTCTGCCTAGTGGGCCTGCTCTGCCCTTGGCTCCAATCCTCACTTTAGCTTGTGTTCCTAGACTTCCGTCCTCACACTCCTGGCCCACAAACCCTCCCTTCTGGGAATTCTGGGGCCACAATGAAGCACTCCGCCTGCCTCCCAGGAGAAAAACTTTGTCTATGGTGCTGCCCAGAAACCCCAAATGAGGATCAAACTGCTTGGCCCTCGGCAACACCCCAATTGCATAGGCTACCTTAAACACTGATGCTCTGTCGCAAATAGCCTGAGCCCAGACCTTCCAACAGACACCGACACAGCTGGCTGCACACCCAGCACATTGGAACCGCCACTGCCTTAGGCCACCATCCATTCCCAACCTGGGTTTTCAGTCATCAGAACCTAGACCTTATCTCCAATCCCTGCACAGGGGGGAACCTGATGCACAAGTCAGAACCCCTCCTTCCCCATGGCAAGAAACCTTGCTGCTGGCAGTGAGTCAAACCTTCAGTGTAGGAGAAAACGGCATGGCCCATGAGGCCACGCCCATGTGTGAGGGCCGCCTTGGGCACAAACACACATTGTGTCCCTCAGTACCTTATTCAAGTAACGCCTCTCAGTGATTGGACCAAGAGCCCGCATATGTGGCTTGCCATGCCCATAGGCACGCAGGACTAACTAGATGGTGTGTATTCCAGTTGAGGGAACCCACTGCTGTGCTCTAGAGTCCCTCTCCTGGGGGGTCCCCTGTGGCAGAAAACAGTACTCTTCCCTTCCCACAGAATGAACCCAAACACTTGGGAGCTTGGACAATCCCCCCGAGAGGAAGGCTCTTCCTCGGCCCCTGAAGCAACCCCTACCCTGAACGGCCACTGTGAACGCAACACCCAGAGACAAAAGCCTGAGCGACTGCCTCCCACTTGCCCTCCTTTGATATCCAGAGGATCTCCCCTCTCGGACTGGAGATCAGGCCTGCCATTACCTTGGCCCCTACCTGAGCCAAGTTTGCTTTTTCAGACATCTGTCCCCACAGCCCTGGCAAACACAGCCTCTAGGCTGGGTCCTCTGGAGCCATACCACAGGACCATGCCTGCTCTCTCCTGGGAAACTCTGTCCATTCCTTTGGCCACACACCTCCAGAATATGAGAAACCTCAAGGCCCCCGAGGACATACCATTACCGGGAGCCTCCCTGCACACACAGGGGCCTTCGGACACAAGCTGAGCTGCTACCTCCATGAAGGCATGCACACAGATGTCAACAGAGATAGAAGGTTGAGCCGGACAGGCCCTTAGGCCCTAATCTCAACTCTTGCTTTGTTTTCCAGGTGTCACTCCTCAGAGGCTTTGGTTCGAAGAACAGGATATGGGGCTTTCCTGAGGCACTGAACAGAACTTCTCTCGTCTCCACATGGGAAGCTTCCTTGTTGGAGCCGTGTCAAACACCTCAGGTTGGAGAATCCTGCAGAGTCCCTGAGCCACCTCCACATTCCAAGGTCTCCCAGGCCACCAAGCCACAGTAGGACTCATCTTCAGGAGAGTCCATTTCAACTCTCCCCTCTGGGTAGCTCACCCAGGAGCCCGCAGATTGAGCCTGCCTTGTCCTGACTAAAGAGTGGGAATATGAGGTGGCGTTCCCAGGCATCCATGCTTAGACACCTGCTCTCGAGTCTTTCCGTATGGGGCCTCCTGGAACCATCCAATAGCACTCGACTTTCGTGCAGAAGGAAACCTTGAGGTTTGGAGTAGTTCACAAATCCCATCGTAGGCAAACCTTCCTGGCCTCATGAGGCCCCCACACCATTCAGGAAGAGGCCATGCTGGACAAAAACTCTAGCCTGAGGCACGTCTCAGAGTTGAAATGACCTCAGTGCAGGAGATCTCGATTCAGCCTCTCAGAGTGGGCCTGCCGTGCCATCGGTCCCAAACCTCACGCTAGCTTGTGTTTCCAGACTTCCTTCCTCACACTCCTGGCAAACAAGCCCTCCGGACGAGGAACTCCAGAACCACAACCCAGCCCAGGGTCTGCCCAAGGGAAGAAAAACGTTTCCCTGTGGGGCTCTCTCCAGAAAACCCAGATGAGGATCAACCTGCTCGGGCCTCGACGGTACCCGAACTGGATAGGCTGCTCTGGGCACCCATGCTCTGTCTGACACAGCCTGAAGCCAGACGTCCAGACAGACAAGGAGACAGCTGGCCGCACACCCAGCACTTCGGACACGCCATGGTCTTATGCCGTCACCTCTTCCTAACCTTGGTTTTCAGATATCTGAACCTAGACATTATATCAATTCTCCACACAGCTGGGTATCGCAAGCACAACACAGAACTCCTCCTTCCCCGTGGCTGTAAAGCTTGCTCTTGGCATGGAGTCACACCTTCAGGGTAGGAGAAACCTTCCTGGTCCCTGATGCCACGCCCAAACTTGAGTGCTGCTTGGGCACAAATTCACACTCTGACCCTCAGCATGAGCCCCATGTCAAAGAAAGGCCTGTCAGGGCCTGGGCCAAGAGCCCGCATATGGGGCTTGCCAAGCCCCTATGCACCCAATCCTCACCAGTGTTTGAGTTTTCCAGTCGCCCCGCCCGTACCTGGGGCTCTGCTCTGGAATCCCTTTCTTGGAGAGACACATGAGCCAGACAACACGACTCCACCCTTCCCACAAAATGACCCCAAACTCTTGGGAGCTGGGACAAATCCCCAGAGAGGGATACTCGTCCACAGTCCCTGAGGCCACCCCTCCAATCCACGGCTATCTCGGACACAACATCCAGAGACAAAAGCCTGAAGGAACGCCTCCCACTCGCCCTAGTTTCAGAGGCCCAGGAGCTCCCTCTCGGGCTGTACATCCGGCCTGCCATACCCTAGGCGCCACTCATAAGCTGAGTTTGTGTTTTCAGACTTCTGTGCCCTCAGCCTGGACCCACACAACCGCCAGGCTAGGGCCTCTGGAGCCACAGCGAAAGATTGTGCCTGCCCTCTCCAAGGAAATTGTGCCCAATCCATTGACCACAACCCTACAGGTTAGGGAAAAGCTCCAAGGCCCCTGAGGCCATCAATAGTGTAGGCCACCCTGGACTAAGAGGGGCTCTCTGACACCAGCGGAGCAACTATCTCCACTTACACTCTCAGACAGTGTCCCCAGAGACAGAAGGTTGAAATGGACAGGCCCCCAGGCCCTAATCTGAACCTTAGCTCTGGTTTCCATGTGTCCGTCCTCAGAGGTCTGTTTTCGTAGACCAGCACACGGGGCTTTTCTGAGGCACCAAACCAAACCTCTCTCGCCTCCACATGGGGAGCTTACTTACTGGGGATGTATCAAACCCTTCAGGTAGGAGAGTTCCGCAGGGCCACTGAACAACCAGCACATTCCAAGGTTTCCATGGACCCAAACGCACATTATGACGCATCCTCAGGAGAGGCCATTTCAACTCAGCCCCCTGGTTAGCGTGCCCCAGAGGCAGCAGATCAAACATATCTTGTGGCTAATGGCCAATGGGAATGCGAGGCATGCTGTACAGGGATCCATCCTTCGAACCGTGCTCTCCAGTCCTTCCGTATGGTATGTCCTGGAGCCATGCAACAGGACTCGAATGTCCCACAGAAGGAAACCTGGTGGTTTGGGGCAACCTCCAAACTCAGCGTGGGAAAACTTCCTTGGCCTCATGAGGCCCCCGCTTCATGAAGGTGCCATCATGGACACATACTCCAGCCTCAGCCAACGTCTGATCCTCAGCCTGACTTCAGATGCAGGAGATTTTGATTCAGCCTCTGCCTAGTGGGCCTGCTCTGCCCTTGGCTCCAATCCTCACTTTAGCTTGTGTTCCTAGACTTCCGTCCTCACACTCCTGGCCCACAAACCCTCCCTTCTGGGAATTCTGGGGCCACAATGAAGCACTCCGCCTGCCTCCCAGGAGAAAAACTTTGTCTATGGTGCTGCCCAGAAACCCCAAATGAGGATCAAACTGCTTGGCCCTCGGCAACACCCCAATTGCATAGGCTACCTTAAACACTGATGCTCTGTCGCAAATAGCCTGAGCCCAGACCTTCCAACAGACACCGACACAGCTGGCTGCACACCCAGCACATTGGAACCGCCACTGCCTTAGGCCACCATCCATTCCCAACCTGGGTTTTCAGTCATCAGAACCTAGACCTTATCTCCAATCCCTGCACAGGGGGGAACCTGATGCACAAGTCAGAACCCCTCCTTCCCCATGGCAAGAAACCTTGCTGCTGGCAGTGAGTCAAACCTTCAGTGTAGGAGAAAACGGCATGGCCCATGAGGCCACGCCCATGTGTGAGGGCCGCCTTGGGCACAAACACACATTGTGTCCCTCAGTACCTTATTCAAGTAACGCCTCTCAGTGATTGGACCAAGAGCCCGCATATGTGGCTTGCCATGCCCATAGGCACGCAGGACTAACTAGATGGTGTGTATTCCAGTTGAGGGAACCCACTGCTGTGCTCTAGAGTCCCTCTCCTGGGGGGTCCCCTGTGGCAGAAAACAGTACTCTTCCCTTCCCACAGAATGAACCCAAACACTTGGGAGCTTGGACAATCCCCCCGAGAGGAAGGCTCTTCCTCGGCCCCTGAAGCAACCCCTACCCTGAACGGCCACTGTGAACGCAACACCCAGAGACAAAAGCCTGAGCGACTGCCTCCCACTTGCCCTCCTTTGATATCCAGAGGATCTCCCCTCTCGGACTGGAGATCAGGCCTGCCATTACCTTGGCCCCTACCTGAGCCAAGTTTGCTTTTTCAGACATCTGTCCCCACAGCCCTGGCAAACACAGCCTCTAGGCTGGGTCCTCTGGAGCCATACCACAGGACCATGCCTGCTCTCTCCTGGGAAACTCTGTCCATTCCTTTGGCCACACACCTCCAGAATATGAGAAACCTCAAGGCCCCCGAGGACATACCATTACCGGGAGCCTCCCTGCACACACAGGGGCCTTCGGACACAAGCTGAGCTGCTACCTCCATGAAGGCATGCACACAGATGTCAACAGAGATAGAAGGTTGAGCCCGACAGGCCCTTAGGCCCTAATCTCAACTCTTGCTTTGTTTTCCAGGTGTCACTCCTCAGAGGCTTTGGTTCGAAGAACAGGATATGGGGCTTTCCTGAGGCACTGAACAGAACTTCTCTCGTCTCCACATGGGAAGCTTCCTTGTTGGAGCCGTGTCAAACACCTCAGGTTGGAGAATCCTGCAGAGTCCCTGAGCCACCTCCACATTCCAAGGTCTCCCAGGCCACCAAGCCTCAGTAGGACTCATCTTCAGGAGAGTCCATTTCAACTCTCCCCTCTGGGTAGCTCACCCAGGAGCCCGCAGATTGAGCCTGCCTTGTCCTGACTAAAGAGTGGGAATATGAGGTGGCGTTCCCAGGCATCCATGCTTAGACACCTGCTCTCGAGTCTTTCCTTATGGGGCCTCCTGGAACCATCCAATAGCACTCGACTTTCGTGCAGAAGGAAACCTTGAGGTTTGGAGTAGTTCACAAATCCCATCGTAGTCAAACCTTCCTGGCCTCATGAGGCCCCCACACCATTCAGGAAGAGGCCATGCTGGACAAAAACTGTAGCCTGAGGCACGTCTCAGAGTTGAAATGACCTCAGTGCAGGAGATCTCGATTCAGCCTCTCAGAGTGGGCCTGCCGTGCCATCGGTCCCAAACCTCACGCTAGCTTGTGTTTCCAGACTTCCTTCCTCACACTCCTGGCAAACAAGCCCTCCGGACGAGGAACTCCAGAACCACAACCCAGCCCAGGGTCTGCCCAAGGGAAGAAAAACGTTTCCCTGTGGGGCTCTCTCCAGAAAACCCAGATGAGGATCAACCTGCTCGGGCCTCGACGGTACCCGAACTGGATAGGCTGCTCTGGGCACTCATGCTCTGTCTGACACAGCCTGAAGCCAGACGTCCAGACAGACAAGGAGACAGCTGGCCGCACACCCAGCACTTCGGACACGCCATGGTCTTATGCCGTCACCTCTTCCTAACCTTGGTTTTCAGATATCTGAACCTAGACATTATATCAATTCTCCACACAGCTGGGTATCGCAAGCACAACACAGAACTCCTCCTTCCCCGTGGCTGTAAAGCTTGCTCTTGGCATGGAGTCACACCTTCAGGGTGGGAGAAACCTTCCTGGTCCCTGATGGCACGCCCAAACTTGAGTGCTGCTTGGGCACAAATTCACACTCTGACCCTCAGCATGAGCCCCATGTCAAAGAAAGGCCTGTCAGGGCCTGGGACAAGAGCCCGCATATGGGGCTTGCCAAGCCCCTATGCACCCAATCCTCACCAGTGTTTGAGTTTTCCAGTCGCCCCGCCCGTACCTGGGGCTCTGCTCTGGAATCCCTTTCTTGGAGAGACACATGAGCCAGACAACACTTTTCCACCCTTCCCACAAAATGACCCCAAACTCTTGGGAGCTGGGACAAATCCCCAGAGAGGGATACTCGTCCACAGTCCCTGAGGCCACCCCTCCAATCCACGGCTATCTCGGACACAACATCCAGAGACAAAAGCCTGAAGGAACGCCTCCCACTCGCCCTAGTTTCAGAGGCCCAGGAGCTCCCTCTCGGGCTGTACATCCGGCCTGCCATACCCTAGGCGCCACTCATAAGCTGAGTTTGTGTTTTCAGACTTCTGTGCCCTCAGCCTGGACCCACACAACCGCCAGGCTAGGGCCTCTGGAGCCACAGCGAAAGATTGTGCCTGCCCTCTCCAAGGAAATTGTGCCCAATCCATTGACCACAACCCTACAGGTTAGGGAATAGCTCCAAGGCCCCTGAGGCCATCAATAGTGTAGGCCACCCTGGACTAAGAGGGGCTCTCTGACACCAGCGGAGCAACTATCTCCACTTAGACTCTCAGACAGTGTCCCCAGAGACAGAAGGTTGAAATGGACAGGCCCCCAGGCCCTAATCTGAACCTTAGCTCTGGTTTCCATGTGTCCGTCCTCAGAGGTCTGTTTTCGTAGACCAGCACACGGGGCTTTTCTGAGGCACCAAACCAAACCTCTCTCGCCTCCACATGGGGAGCTTACTTACTGGGGATGTATCAAACCCTTCAGGTAGGAGAGTTCCGCAGGGCCACTGAACAACCAGCACATTCCAAGGTTTCCATGGACCCAAACGCACATTATGACGCATCCTCAGGAGAGGCCATTTCAACTCAGCCCCCTGGTTAGCGTGCCCCCGAGGCAGCAGATCAAACATATCTTGTGGCTAATGGCCAATGGGAATGCGAGGCATGCTGTACAGGGATCCATCCTTCGAACCGTGCTCTCCAGTCCTTCCGTATGGTATGTCCTGGAGCCATGCAACAGGACTCGAATGTCCCACAGAAGGAAACCTGGTGGTTTGGGGCAACCTCCAAACTCAGCGTGGGAAAACTTCCTTGGCCTCATGAGGCCCCCGCTTCATGAAGGTGCCATCATGGACACATACTCCAGCCTCAGCCAACGTCTGATCCTCAGCCTGACTTCAGATGCAGGAGATTTTGATTCAGCCTCTGCCTAGTGGGCCTGCTCTGCCCTTGGCTCCAATCCTCACTTTAGCTTGTGTTCCTAGACTTCCGTCCTCACACTCCTGGCCCACAAACCCTCCCTTCTGGGAATTCTGGGGCCACAATGAAGCACTCCGCCTGCCTCCCAGGAAAAAACTTTGTCTATGGTGCTGCCCAGAAACCCCAAATGAGGATCAAACTGCTTGGCCCTCGGCAACACCCCAATTGCATAGGCTACCTTAAACACTGATGCTCTGTCGCAAATAGCCTGAGCCCAGACCTTCCAACAGACACCGACACAGCTGGCTGCACACCCAGCACATTGGACCCGCCACTGCCTTAGGCCACCATCCATTCCCAACCTGGGTTTTCAGTCATCAGAACCTAGACCTTATCTCCAATCCCTGCACAGGGGGGAACCTGATGCACAAGTCAGAACCCCTCCTTCCCCATGGCAAGAAACCTTGCTGCTGGCAGTGAGTCAAACCTTCAGTGTAGGAGAAAACGGCATGGCCCATGAGGCCACGCCCATGTGTGAGGGCCGCCTTGGGCACAAACACACATTGTGTCCCTCAGTACCTTATTCAAGTAACGCCTCTCAGTGATTGGACCAAGAGCCCGCATATGTGGCTTGCCATGCCCATAGGCACGCAGGACTAACTAGATGGTGTGTATTCCAGTTGAGGGAACCCACTGCTGTGCTCTAGAGTCCCTCTCCTGGGGGGTCCCCTGTGGCAGAAAACAGTACTCTTCCCTTCCCACAGAATGAACCCAAACACTTGGGAGCTTGGACAATCCCCCCGAGAGGAAGGCTCTTCCTCGGCCCCTGAAGCAACCCCTACCCTGAACGGCCACTGTGAACGCAACACCCAGAGACAAAAGCCTGAGCGACTGCCTCCCACTTGCCCTCCTTTGATATCCAGAGGATCTCCCCTCTCGGACTGGAGATCAGGCCTGCCATTACCTTGGCCCCTACCTGAGCCAAGTTTGCTTTTTCAGACATCTGTCCCCACAGCCCTGGCAAACACAGCCTCTAGGCTGGGTCCTCTGGAGCCATACCACAGGACCATGCCTGCTCTCTCCTGGGAAACTCTGTCCATTCCTTTGGCCACACACCTCCAGAATATGAGAAACCTCAAGGCCCCCGAGGACATACCATTACCGGGAGCCTCCCTGCACACACAGGGGCCTTCGGACACAAGCTGAGCTGCTACCTCCATGAAGGCATGCACACAGATGTCAACAGAGATAGAAGGTTGAGCCGGACAGGCCCTTAGGCCCTAATCTCAACTCTTGCTTTGTTTTCCAGGTGTCACTCCTCAGAGGCTTTGGTTCGAAGAACAGGATATGGGGCTTTCCTGAGGCACTGAACAGAACTTCTCTCGTCTCCACATGGGAAGCTTCCTTGTTGGAGCCGTGTCAAACACCTCAGGTTGGAGAATCCTGCAGAGTCCCTGAGCCACCTCCACATTCCAAGGTCTCCCAGGCCACCAAGCCACAGTAGGACTCATCTTCAGGAGAGTCCATTTCAACTCTCCCCTCTGGGTAGCTCACCCAGGAGCCCGCAGATTGAGCCTGCCTTGTCCTGACTAAAGAGTGGGAATATGAGGTGGCGTTCCCAGGCATCCATGCTTAGACACCTGCTCTCGAGTCTTTCCGTATGGGGCCTCCTGGAACCATCCAATAGCACTCGACTTTCGTGCAGAAGGAAACCTTGAGGTTTGGAGTAGTTCACAAATCCCATCGTAGGCAAACCTTCCTGGCCTCATGAGGCCCCCACACCATTCAGGAAGAGGCCATGCTGGACAAAAACTCTAGCCTGAGGCACGTCTCAGAGTTGAAATGACCTCAGTGCAGGAGATCTCGATTCAGCCTCTCAGAGTGGGCCTGCCGTGCCATCGGTCCCAAACCTCACGCTAGCTTGTGTTTCCAGACTTCCTTCCTCACACTCCTGGCAAACAAGCCCTCCGGACGAGGAACTCCAGAACCACAACCCAGCCCAGGGTCTGCCCAAGGGAAGAAAAACGTTTCCCTGTGGGGCTCTCTCCAGAAAACCCAGATGAGGATCAACCTGCTCGGGCCTCGACGGTACCCGAACTGGATAGGCTGCTCTGGGCACTCATGCTCTGTCTGACACAGCCTGAAGCCAGACGTCCAGACAGACAAGGAGACAGCTGGCCGCACACCCAGCACTTCGGACACGCCATGGTCTTATGCCGTCACCTCTTCCTAACCTTGGTTTTCAGATATCTGAACCTAGACATTATATCAATTCTCCACACAGCTGGGTATCGCAAGCACAACACAGAACTCCTCCTTCCCCGTGGCTGTAAAGCTTGCTCTTGGCATGGAGTCACACCTTCAGGGTGGGAGAAACCTTCCTGGTCCCTGATGGCACGCCCAAACTTGAGTGCTGCTTGGGCACAAATTCACACTCTGACCCTCAGCATGAGCCCCATGTCAAAGAAAGGCCTGTCAGGGCCTGGGACAAGAGCCCGCATATGGGGCTTGCCAAGCCCCTATGCACCCAATCCTCACCAGTGTTTGAGTTTTCCAGTCGCCCCGCCCGTACCTGGGGCTCTGCTCTGGAATCCCTTTCTTGGAGAGACACATGAGCCAGACAACACTTTTCCACCCTTCCCACAAAATGACCCCAAACTCTTGGGAGCTGGGACAAATCCCCAGAGAGGGATACTCGTCCACAGTCCCTGAGGCCACCCCTCCAATCCACGGCTATCTCGGACACAACATCCAGAGACAAAAGCCTGAAGGAACGCCTCCCACTCGCCCTAGTTTCAGAGGCCCAGGAGCTCCCTCTCGGGCTGTACATCCGGCCTGCCATACCCTAGGCGCCACTCATAAGCTGAGTTTGTGTTTTCAGACTTCTGTGCCCTCAGCCTGGACCCACACAACCGCCAGGCTAGGGCCTCTGGAGCCACAGCGAAAGATTGTGCCTGCCCTCTCCAAGGAAATTGTGCCCAATCCATTGACCACCACCCTACAGGTTAGGGAATAGCTCCAAGGCCCCTGAGGCCATCAATAGTGTAGGCCACCCTGGACTAAGAGGGGCTCTCTGACACCAGCGGAGCAACTATCTCCACTTAGACTCTCAGAAAGTGTCCCCAGAGACAGAAGGTTGAAATGGACAGGCCCCCAGGCCCTAATCTGAACCTTAGCTCTGGTTTCCATGTGTCCGTCCTCAAAGGTCTGTTTTCGTAGACCAGCACACGGGGCTTTTCTGAGGCACCAAACCAAACCTCTCTCGCCTCCACATGGGGAGCTTACTTACTGGGGATGTATCAAACCCTTCAGGTAGGAGAGTTCCGCAGGGCCACTGAACAACCAGCACATTCCAAGGTTTCCATGGACCCAAACGCACATTATGACGCATCCTCAGGAGAGGCCATTTCAACTCAGCCCCCTGGTTAGCGTGCCCCAGAGGCAGCAGATCAAACATATCTTGTGGCTAATGGCCAATGGGAATGCGAGGCATGCTGTACAGGGATCCATCCTTCGAACCGTGCTCTCCAGTCCTTCCGTATGGTATGTCCTGGAGCCATGCAACAGGACTCGAATGTCCCACAGAAGGAAACCTGGTGGTTTGGGGCAACCTCCAAACTCAGCGTGGGAAAACTTCCTTGGCCTCATGAGGCCCCCGCTTCATGAAGGTGCCATCATGGACACATACTCCAGCCTCAGCCAACGTCTGATCCTCAGCCTGACTTCAGATGCAGGAGATTTTGATTCAGCCTCTGCCTAGTGGGCCTGCTCTGCCCTTGGCTCCAATCCTCACTTTAGCTTGTGTTCCTAGACTTCCGTCCTCACACTCCTGGCCCACAAACCCTCCCTTCTGGGAATTCTGGGGCCACAATGAAGCACTCCGCCTGCCTCCCAGGAGAAAAACTTTGTCTATGGTGCTGCCCAGAAACCCCAAATGAGGATCAAACTGCTTGGCCCTCGGCAACACCCCAATTGCATAGGCTACCTTAAACACTGATGCTCTGTCGCAAATAGCCTGAGCCCAGACCTTCCAACAGACACCGACACAGCTGGCTGCACACCCAGCACATTGGAACCGCCACTGCCTTAGGCCACCATCCATTCCCAACCTGGGTTTTCAGTCATCAGAACCTAGACCTTATCTCCAATCCCTGCACAGGGGGGAACCTGATGCACAAGTCAGAACCCCTCCTTCCCCATGGCAAGAAACCTTGCTGCTGGCAGTGAGTCAAACCTTCAGTGTAGGAGAAAACGGCATGGCCCATGAGGCCACGCCCATGTGTGAGGGCCGCCTTGTGCACAAACACACATTGTGTCCCTCAGTACCTTATTCAAGTAACGCCTCTCAGTGATTGGACCAAGAGCCCGCATATGTGGCTTGCCATGCCCATAGGCACGCAGGACTAACTAGATGGTGTGTATTCCAGTTGAGGGAACCCACTGCTGTGCTCTAGAGTCCCTCTCCTGGGGGGTCCCCTGTGGCAGAAAACAGTACTCTTCCCTTCCCACAGAATGAACCCAAACACTTGGGAGCTTGGACAATCCCCCCGAGAGGAAGGCTCTTCCTCGGCCCCTGAAGCAACCCCTACCCTGAACGGCCACTGTGAACGCAACACCCAGAGACAAAAGCCTGAGCGACTGCCTCCCACTTGCCCTCCTTTGATATCCAGAGGATCTCCCCTCTCGGACTGGAGATCAGGCCTGCCATTACCTTGGCCCCTACCTGAGCCAAGTTTGCTTTTTCAGACATCTGTCCCCACAGCCCTGGCAAACACAGCCTCTAGGCTGGGTCCTCTGGAGCCATACCACAGGACCATGCCTGCTCTCTCCTGGGAAACTCTGTCCATTCCTTTGGCCACACACCTCCAGAATATGAGAAACCTCAAGGCCCCCGAGGACATACCATTACCGGGAGCCTCCCTGCACACACAGGGGCCTTCGGACACAAGCTGAGCTGCTACCTCCATGAAGGCATGCACACAGATGTCAACAGAGATAGAAGGTTGAGCCGGACAGGCCCTTAGGCCCTAATCTCAACTCTTGCTTTGTTTTCCAGGTGTCACTCCTCAGAGGCTTTGGTTCGAAGAACAGGATATGGGGCTTTCCTGAGGCACTGAACAGAACTTCTCTCGTCTCCACATGGGAAGCTTCCTTGTTGGAGCCGTGTCAAACACCTCAGGTTGGAGAATCCTGCAGAGTCCCTGAGCCACCTCCACATTCCAAGGTCTCCCAGGCCACCAAGCCACAGTAGGACTCATCTTCAGGAGAGTCCATTTCAACTCTCCCCTCTGGGTAGCTCACCCAGGAGCCCGCAGATTGAGCCTGCCTTGTCCTGACTAAAGAGTGGGAATATGAGGTGGCGTTCCCAGGCATCCATGCTTAGACACCTGCTCTCGAGTCTTTCCGTATGGGGCCTCCTGGAACCATCCAATAGCACTCGACTTTCGTGCAGAAGGAAACCTTGAGGTTTGGAGTAGTTCACAAATCCCATCGTAGGCAAACCTTCCTGGCCTCATGAGGCCCCCACACCATTCAGGAAGAGGCCATGCTGGACAAAAACTCTAGCCTGAGGCACGTCTCAGAGTTGAAATGACCTCAGTGCAGGAGATCTCGATTCAGCCTCTCAGAGTGGGCCTGCCGTGCCATCGGTCCCAAACCTCACGCTAGCTTGTGTTTCCAGACTTCCTTCCTCACACTCCTGGCAAACAAGCCCTCCGGACGAGGAACTCCAGAACCACAACCCAGCCCAGGGTCTGCCCAAGGGAAGAAAAACGTTTCCCTGTGGGGCTCTCTCCAGAAAACCCAGATGAGGATCAACCTGCTCGGGCCTCGACGGTACCCGAACTGGATAGGCTGCTCTGGGCACTCATGCTCTGTCTGACACAGCCTGAAGCCAGACGTCCAGACAGACAAGGAGACAGCTGGCCGCACACCCAGCACTTCGGACACGCCATGGTCTTATGCCGTCACCTCTTCCTAACCTTGGTTTTCAGATATCTGAACCTAGACATTATATCAATTCTCCACACAGCTGGGTATCGCAAGCACAACACAGAACTCCTCCTTCCCCGTGGCTGTAAAGCTTGCTCTTGGCATGGAGTCACACCTTCAGGGTGGGAGAAACCTTCCTGGTCCCTGATGCCACGCCCAAACTTGAGTGCTGCTTGGGCACAAATTCACACTCTGACCCTCAGCATGAGCCCCATGTCAAAGAAAGGCCTGTCAGGGCCTGGGCCAAGAGCCCGCATATGGGGCTTGCCAAGCCCCTATGCACCCAATCCTCACCAGTGTTTGAGTTTTCCAGTCGCCCCGCCCGTACCTGGGGCTCTGCTCTGGAATCCCTTTCTTGGAGAGACACATGAGCCAGACAACACGACTCCACCCTTCCCACAAAATGACCCCAAACTCTTGGGAGCTGGGACAAATCCCCAGAGAGCGATACTCGTCCACAGTCCCTGAGGCCACCCCTCCAATCCACGGCTATCTCGGACACAACATCCAGAGACAAAAGCCTGAAGGAACGCCTCCCACTCGCCCTAGTTTCAGAGGCCCAGGAGCTCCCTCTCGGGCTGTACATCCGGCCTGCCATACCCTAGGCGCCACTCATAAGCTGAGTTTGTGTTTTCAGACTTCTGTGCCCTCAGCCTGGACCCACACAACCGCCAGGCTAGGGCCTCTGGAGCCACAGCGAAAGATTGTGCCTGCCCTCTCCAAGGAAATTGTGCCCAATCCATTGACCACAACCCTACAGGTTAGGGAAAAGCTCCAAGGCCCCTGAGGCCATCAATAGTGTAGGCCACCCTGGACTAAGAGGGGCTCTCTGACACCAGCGGAGCAACTATCTCCACTTACACTCTCAGACAGTGTCCCCAGAGACAGAAGGTTGAAATGGACAGGCCCCCAGGCCCTAATCTGAACCTTAGCTCTGGTTTCCATGTGTCCGTCCTCAGAGGTCTGTTTTCGTAGACCAGCACACGGGGCTTTTCTGAGGCACCAAACCAAACCTCTCTCGCCTCCACATGGGGAGCTTACTTACTGGGGATGTATCAAACCCTTCAGGTAGGAGAGTTCCGCAGGGCCACTGAACAACCAGCACATTCCAAGGTTTCCATTGACCCAAACGCACATTATGACGCATCCTCAGGAGAGGCCATTTCAACTCAGCCCCCTGGTTAGCGTGCCCCCGAGGCAGCAGATCAAACATATCTTGTGGCTAATGGCCAATGGGAATGCGAGGCATGCTGTACAGGGATCCATCCTTCGAACCGTGCTCTCCAGTCCTTCCATATGGTATGTCCTGGAGCCATGCAACAGGACTCGAATGTCCCACAGAAGGAAACCTGGTGGTTTGGGGCAACCTCCAAACTCAGCGTGGGAAAACTTCCTTGGCCTCATGAGGCCCCCGCTTCATGAAGGTGCCATCATGGACACATACTCCAGCCTCAGCCAACGTCTGATCCTCAGCCTGACTTCAGATGCAGGAGATTTTGATTCAGCCTCTGCCTAGTGGGCCTGCTCTGCCCTTGGCTCCAATCCTCACTTTAGCTTGTGTTCCTAGACTTCCGTCCTCACACTCCTGGCCCACAAACCCTCCCTTCTGGGAATTCTGGGGCCACAATGAAGCACTCCGCCTGCCTCCCAGGAGAAAAACTTTGTCTATGGTGCTGCCCAGAAACCCCAAATGAGGATCAAACTGCTTGGCCCTCGGCAACACCCCAATTGCATAGGCTACCTTAAACACTGATGCTCTGTCGCAAATAGCCTGAGCCCAGACCTTCCAACAGACACCGACACAGCTGGCTGCACACCCAGCACATTGGAACCGCCACTGCCTTAGGCCACCATCCATTCCCAACCTGGGTTTTCAGTCATCAGAACCTAGACCTTATCTCCAATCCCTGCACAGGGGGGAACCTGATGCACAAGTCAGAACCCCTCCTTCCCCATGGCAAGAAACCTTGCTGCTGGCAGTGAGTCAAACCTTCAGTGTAGGAGAAAACGGCATGGCCCATGAGGCCACGCCCATGTGTGAGGGCCGCCTTGTGCACAAACACACATTGTGTCCCTCAGTACCTTATTCAAGTAACGCCTCTCAGTGATTGGACCAAGAGCCCGCATATGTGGCTTGCCATGCCCATAGGCACGCAGGACTAACTAGATGGTGTGTATTCCAGTTGAGGGAACCCACTGCTGTGCTCTAGAGTCCCTCTCCTGGGGGGTCCCCTGTGGCAGAAAACAGTACTCTTCCCTTCCCACAGAATGAACCCAAACACTTGGGAGCTTGGACAATCCCCCCGAGAGGAAGGCTCTTCCTCGGCCCCTGAAGCAACCCCTACCCTGAACGGCCACTGTGAACGCAACACCCAGAGACAAAAGCCTGAGCGACTGCCTCCCACTTGCCCTCCTTTGATATCCAGAGGATCTCCCCTCTCGGACTGGAGATCAGGCCTGCCATTACCTTGGCCCCTACCTGAGCCAAGTTTGCTTTTTCAGACATCTGTCCCCACAGCCCTGGCAAACACAGCCTCTAGGCTGGGTCCTCTGGAGCCATACCACAGGACCATGCCTGCTCTCTCCTGGGAAACTCTGTCCATTCCTTTGGCCACACACCTCCAGAATATGAGAAACCTCAAGGCCCCCGAGGACATACCATTACCGGGAGCCTCCCTGCACACACAGGGGCCTTCGGACACAAGCGGAGCTGCTACCTCCATGAAGGCATGCACACAGATGTCAACAGAGATAGAAGGTTGAGCCGGACAGGCCCTTAGGCCCTAATCTCAACTCTTGCTTTGTTTTCCAGGTGTCACTCCTCAGAGGCTTTGGTTCGAAGAACAGGATATGGGGCTTTCCTGAGGCACTGAACAGAACTTCTCTCGTCTCCACATGGGAAGCTTCCTTGTTGGAGCCGTGTCAAACACCTCAGGTTGGAGAATCCTGCAGAGTCCCTGAGCCACCTCCACATTCCAAGGTCTCCCAGGCCACCAAGCCACAGTAGGACTCATCTTCAGGAGAGTCCATTTCAACTCTCCCCTCTGGGTAGCTCACCCAGGAGCCCGCAGATTGAGCCTGCCTTGTCCTGACTAAAGAGTGGGAATATGAGGTGGCGTTCCCAGGCATCCATGCTTAGACACCTGCTCTCGAGTCTTTCCGTATGGGGCCTCCTGGAACCATCCAATAGCACTCGACTTTCGTGCAGAAGGAAACCTTGAGGTTTGGAGTAGTTCACAAATCCCATCGTAGGCAAACCTTCCTGGCCTCATGAGGCCCCCACACCATTCAGGAAGAGGCCATGCTGGACAAAAACTCTAGCCTGAGGCACGTCTCAGAGTTGAAATGACCTCAGTGCAGGAGATCTCGATTCAGCCTCTCAGAGTGGGCCTGCCGTGCCATCGGTCCCAAACCTCACGCTAGCTTGTGTTTTCAGACTTCCTTCCTCACACTCCTGGCAAACAAGCCCTCCGGACTAGGAACTCCAGAACCACAACCCAGCCCAGGGTCTGCCCAAGGGAAGAAAAACGTTTCCCTGTGGGGCTCTCTCCAGAAAACCCAGATGAGGATCAACCTGCTCGGGCCTCGACGGTACCCGAACTGGATAGGCTGCTCTGGGCACTCATGCTCTGTCTGACACAGCCTGAAGCCAGACGTCCAGACAGACAAGGAGACAGCTGGCCGCACACCCAGCACTTCGGACACGCCATGGTCTTATGCCGTCACCTCTTCCTAACCTTGGTTTTCAGATATCTGAACCTAGACATTATATCAATTCTCCACACAGCTGGGTATCGCAAGCACAACACAGAACTCCTCCTTCCCCGTGGCTGTAAAGCTTGCTCTTGGCATGGAGTCACACCTTCAGGGTGGGAGAAACCTTCCTGGTCCCTGATGCCACGCCCAAACTTGAGTGCTGCTTGGGCACAAATTCACACTCTGACCCTCAGCATGAGCCCCATGTCAAAGAAAGGCCTGTCAGGGCCTGGGCCAAGAGCCCGCATATGGGGCTTGCCAAGCCCCTATGCACCCAATCCTCACCAGTGTTTGAGTTTTCCAGTCGCCCCGCCCGTACCTGGGGCTCTGCTCTGGAATCCCTTTCTTGGAGAGACACATGAGCCAGACAACACGACTCCACCCTTCCCACAAAATGACCCCAAACTCTTGGGAGCTGGGACAAATCCCCAGAGAGCGATACTCGTCCACAGTCCCTGAGGCCACCCCTCCAATCCACGGCTATCTCGGACACAACATCCAGAGACAAAAGCCTGAAGGAACGCCTCCCACTCGCCCTAGTTTCAGAGGCCCAGGAGCTCCCTCTCGGGCTGTACATCCGGCCTGCCATACCCTAGGCGCCACTCATAAGCTGAGTTTGTGTTTTCAGACTTCTGTGCCCTCAGCCTGGACCCACACAACCGCCAGGCTAGGGCCTCTGGAGCCACAGCGAAAGATTGTGCCTGCCCTCTCCAAGGAAATTGTGCCCAATCCATTGACCACAACCCTACAGGTTAGGGAAAAGCTCCAAGGCCCCTGAGGCCATCAATAGTGTAGGCCACCCTGGACTAAGAGGGGCTCTCTGACACCAGCGGAGCAACTATCTCCACTTACACTCTCAGACAGTGTCCCCAGAGACAGAAGGTTGAAATGGACAGGCCCCCAGGCCCTAATCTGAACCTTAGCTCTGGTTTCCATGTGTCCGTCCTCAGAGGTCTGTTTTCGTAGACCAGCACACGGGGCTTTTCTGAGGCACCAAACCAAACCTCTCTCGCCTCCACATGGGGAGCTTACTTACTGGGGATGTATCAAACCCTTCAGGTAGGAGAGTTCCGCAGGGCCACTGAACAACCAGCACATTCCAAGGTTTCCATGGACCCAAACGCACATTATGACGCATCCTCAGGAGAGGCCATTTCAACTCAGCCCCCTGGTTAGCGTGCCCCCGAGGCAGCAGATCAAACATATCTTGTGGCTAATGGCCAATGGGAATGCGAGGCATGCTGTACAGGGATCCATCCTTCGAACCGTGCTCTCCAGTCCTTCCGTATGGTATGTCCTGGAGCCATGCAACAGGACTCGAATGTCCCACAGAAGGAAACCTGGTGGTTTGGGGCAACCTCCAAACTCAGCGTGGGAAAACTTCCTTGGCCTCATGAGGCCCCCGCTTCATGAAGGTGCCATCATGGAC